>NC_056748.1:422279996-422424666 GCF_019279795.1 Protopterus annectens
ATCATCTGATGTGTTGCTTATTCCATCTACTTCTGAAGCTTCCCTTGCTGGCACTCTCAGGAATACTTCTGGAACTGATGAGAGCCCAGACTGTAGTCTCAGAAACCTGCATATGACTATAGATGTAAAAGAAAATGCATGCCTTCAACTAGCCTCAACCACTTTTATTGGCAAGAACCCCATTTTATAACCACCGTTGTTTATACAAGGAGGTTTTACTGAAGACTGCCTAAAGCTGCAGTATCATAAGACACACCTTTCAATTACCTTTAGTGCTCCATTAAAAGGAATATTATTCATATATTAATAATATGTGACAGTACTATATATATATATATATATATATATATATATACACACACATATATATATATATATATATATATATATATATATATATATATATAAACCTTTAATGTATATGCTAGTTCCCCAGCTAAATGGAGATAATATGATATTAAAGTAACTTTATGCATCAAAATTAGATAACAACTACCAAAGGTAATACCATTGAGGCAAGTATGCTTTGTTAAGGGGAGGGATCTGTAGAAGACCTGTGGCTAGTGTGACATTTCTTAGAACAGAGAAGAAAAAGTTGGGTGTGGAGACTCTTATCTCTTAATCAAAAAGGCTTTTCATATTGTGAAGAGGGAGGATTTTTTTTTTCTAAGTGAAAACAGGGACAAGACATGTTAAAACTTATGTAATGAAACTGAAATAGAAGTATTAAAACTGGAGGTGTATTGAGGGAAGTCACAGGTGAAATTCCACTAAACATCAGGGTTTCTTCTGATAGTGATGGAAGACCTGGGTGTAGGAATGCAGACATTAAGACAACCAGGAGGGCTGGACTTCCTTCATGTTTGCAGTGCCGATGGTGTGATTATAGCAGATTATTTCAATGTATTCACAGAACTGGTTTTAGAGATTTGTGAATACAGAAGGCAATCTAGCCAGCAGCCCATTTAGAAGAAGAATCTGAAGAAAAGACTGCTGAAGTTTGAAGAAAACATATAAGATAAAATGATGAGAGAATGGGGATTCTCATATCTGGATATAAAGGCATGTAAAACACTGAGAAAAATAAAGGAGCTATACACAGATTTAGGGTTGTTTTTGAAGGTTGGAGTAAAACAGGAAATATAATGAGTTCTTCGTGACATCTCTTGGAAATGGAAGCATCTCTTGAATAGGACAACTTATCACCTGCTACACTGTATTATGTTTTTCAGCATGTGTTGCATTACAGACCATTTCCTGTACTGTCTGGGAGTTACAGATGTGGTCATCAGCTAGGGATCTAGGCATATCTGGCATCACCTGCAACGCACAACATGTAATATATTCTATGTGGTCTGCTCTATTCTTTATGATACTATGTATTAAACTGTCTGCCTTCTGTCCGTATTTACCATCTAGCTGACCTTGTAGAAAATCTTCTTACAGAAACATTTGCTGTAGGTTGGATATATATCAGATGTGAAAATGATGAGAGTAGCAAACTGATGCACTATAAATGATGCACATTGCATTTCGGAACTCCTGGCAGTTAAGAAACCTTTCTTGTTGATGTTTCACAACTTATTTAGAACACGTGGGGCTTTGTTGCCAGTTTGCGTGCAGTCAGTGGCTCCTAGAACCTAAGGAAATGGTGAATGTTGTAAATTGTCTGCATGGTGTTGGTTCTGTCCTCTATTAGACAGCATATGCTGCAGCATGATCTCAAAAACTGTTTCTGTATTCAAGAGACTGACACCTCAAATATCCCTAACATGTCCACACTGAGTTGCTGAAAGTTCTCTATCATTAAAATGGTTAAAGCTGCACATACCTTAGCATCCACAGGAATGGACACCCCACACAAACCCCCTTTATTCTACTTGTGGGTGACAGTTCAAGTTATCATACAGTCTCCCTTCCCACACAACAATGGTTCACAGTCTGCTGGTCATGCAGTTGGTGATATGTCAGGTGTTGTCTTTACCTTCTCCATTGGCAAGGATGGCCAACATGCTGGACTAAAGCTGATGCTATTGCAAGCATCATTCCCCTCGTGTATACCATGATTCTTGATGTATAAAATGGGTATGCACTGAGGTACAGCAGCTTTATAAGCATCTGAATCAGTCTGCCATATTTTCTCATTTACATACGCTATATGACTCATTTGCAGCATTGATATTTTTCATTTACATGTGCACTCATCAGCATGCACCATGTACTGTACTATTTTGAATCTTGTGCAGTTATCTCTCACTTAGCAACATCTTAGTTTCATAGTTTAGTACTAGGCTATCTGCCCTGGGGCATTTGTAAGCCTAGCCATAGTGATGTGGCTTTTGTCACCCCATGAAATGGTACAAAAATGTACAGAATAGATTTAGAATACTGTGCCTCTGTCTAGTAGTGAGACAATGAAGGTCCCCTTATATAATAGAATTAGTTTACTGTGCCCCTGTCTAGTAGTGACACAGAGGTGACCCCTGGGGTATAGTTTCATAGTTTAGAACTCATGCATTGCTTTTACCAGCATCAATTTGCACTGCACAGTGTGCTGTCTACGAGTCCTGGACCAATTCTCTATATTTGACAGTTGTATCTGTATAGCAAACTTTTAAAGTACACTGTTTTAATTAATTAATTAATTAATTAATTAAATAACTAAATTGTTAACTGTAGAGTGAAACCATGTATGGTATTTAAAGATACAGTGGCTGCATCTGTAACATCTAAGTATATTTTTGCTCTACATAGGAGTGTCTTGACTGATTGTTTTAGCCTCTATCATTTAAAAACAGCTGTTACTATTGTTTTAGCCTTTAACATTTAAACGCAGCTGTTACTCTGCTGTTTTGTTTTTCTGCTTTTTTCAATTTTTTGGCCTATATGATTACATGTTGACTGAGTTTACTTTAAATTGCACTAATTACTTTATAGCTACAGCTAGTATATACACCAGTCAATATACTGAACTGTGCAGTAGGGTAAAGTGTTTCTTACCAAAAGCGTTACAGTGCTTGCCTGATTGAATTGTGTTTCTTTTTCTCCCTCCCGCATGCTTATATAACAATTCTATGTCTTGTCTTCTCTCTTTACCTCCTAGCTCTCTCTCCAACCATTCAACAAGCTAGTAACCCTGTGCACGGTGCAGAAACATCGCTCATTAGCCGAGAACTGGCCCCAACACTCATTCTCAAGTCTAATCCACCTCCAAAGACTGTAAACTAAGTATGCAGATAATTAACATTGATATTTAATTGAAACCTAATTATCTTACACTACCTGTATTGTTACAACTATTTTTATTAACAGGAAAAACTCCTCAAGGCGAGCACATTATCATGAAAGCCAGCCTCCACTTTCCAGCCTCCTTTTCCTCTCATCTTACCCACTCCTGACTATTATTTTACTGTTTTTAATAAAATCCATGGCATAGCTATATTGTTACCTCTTACACTGTGTCCAAAAGCTTCCCATTTAAAAAGATTGTTCCCTTTAGATCTTGCTTGCTTGTTGTACTCTTAATCTGGCTGAAATCTTCACCTGAAACTGGACTGAACTGGCTGTCTGTTTTTTGTACTATCCTTCGATCCAGGTGTTGCCTACATCAAAACTCTACTCCAAGTTAAAACCTTGCTCAGTATCAGCTGTTAACATCGCCTCATATTTCCTCCAGATATACATACATACATATATATATATATATATATATATATATATATATATATATATATATATCCTAATCAATTTCTCCATCTCAGAGTCAAAAGTTCCTTCTGTCTGGAAACAATTCTACACTGTACTTATTCACAAAGGAGGTAACTCCTCAGATATCACCAATCTCAGACCTATTGATATCCTCTCCCCTCTCTCTAAAGTCTTGGAAAAATGTATACACAAACAAGTTATGCAATATCTAATACAGGAAAATCTACTGTCTCTTATCCATTCAACATGGTTTCCAGCCTAAACATAGCACTAACACAGCTCTATTATACTTCCTTAACACAATTTCTTTAGCCAGAGATAACTACAAATTTATCTCTTGTCTATTCTTAGACCTTTCAAAGGCCTTCGACATATTCTTGCACTCTCTTCTGCTGGATAAGCTGTCTAACCTTAATTTCGCCTCTTATACTGTTGCTTGGTTCTCCAGCTTACCTCTCTGACAAGTTGCAGTCAGTGAGATGGTAATCTGCACTATCCCCTCCCCTCTCAGTAAAAATGGGTGTTGCCCAAGGATCTATTCTTGGGCCACTACTCTTCATTATCTTTAATAATCTATACTTGTCCTCAGTCTTCCCTAGTTCAATAAGCTAATGACTCTACAGTCATCTCAATTGCCAACTCTCCCTCTGAACTCTTATCAGCTACCCAGACATCATTTAACTCAGTTGAAACTTGACTCTCCAATAACCAGCTCATCCTCAACCCTAAAAAAACTAAACTATTATTCTTTCTCCCCAAAATTGTTAACCACATTAAATACACCTTCTCCATATTGTCTCTGAATAATGCTCCCACTGAAGTGGAATCCAGCACAAAACTCCTCGGCATTACCATCGACGATCAACTTAAATTTGACTTACATGTAAATAATTGTATCATAAAAACCCACCAGAAACTAGGGCTCCTGTACAGAAATAAAAATGTTCTTACCATTGAAGCCAAGATTACTCTTCCTCAAGCTTACCTCCTACCTAGTCTAATGTATAGCTCCCAGATTATCACAACTCTTAACTCCTCTCTACTGACAAAAGTAGAGTCTACTTACAACAAGGTAGCATGATTTGCTTCCCAACAAACATATAAATTCCATCGCTGTCTCTCTTTAAAACACCTGAATTGGCTTTAACTACCCCACCTGTTTCTCCTCTTTCAGCTCAAAATCATCTACTCTATCCTATTCCAGGCTTCCTACTGTCTGGCTCTATCCTCCATCATCTCCCATCATTCTCCTACTGACTTCTCCGGAGCTCACCCCAAGACCTACTACATATCTATAAACCCAAGACCAAATCTGGGTGCAACATATATAGCTACCACAATTCTATTGCTTGGAATAAACTCCCACTTGAAATCAGAACCCTCACACACCCTAAACAATTTAAGACGGTCACCAATGAGTATTTTAAAGGTCACTGTACTCTCCCCCCAGAATATTTCCCTCCATACATATGGCAATCATCCTCCTGCCTCCTACTTTTCCTCCCCTCTAGCCTTTCCCTTAACTAATCCCTAACTGTCTTCCTACCCAATCTGCTAACGCCTTTGAGTAACTGTAAATAGTACATGTCCTGTCTAACAGCTAATCTCAATAATATCTCTTTTTGCATCATGTAACTTCCTAAGCATATCAGTCTTATCCTCATAGGACAGATTACTAAAATCTACTTTGTGTTTCGAACATATGTATTATCTCCATTTTTTATTGCATTTTTTATATCAAAATTGTACAATATATGGAGCTTTTCTCCCCGGGCCTCTGCTGAAAAAGGGCTCTTTTAGCTCAGTCAGACATTCCCAGCCAACAAATATAGAATAAATAAATATTCAGGTAAGCAAACTAGTCTTTCTTTTATAATTTTTAGCCCAAACCAGGAGCCAAGAGTAAAGCTGCATATGATATATGAATATTTATGTGTAGACAGTTAACCATAATGTCCCTGGGAGGTGGAAAGAAGCTGGAGCCCCAAGAATAAACCCACATAATCACAGGAGAAAATATGCAAAACTCTACACCACCAAAATTAAAGACTGAACTTAAGATTGTATGTAAGGCTGACATCTTTCCACGAAGGTTCTAACCTACCACTATTTCTACCATCTGTTAGATTAATTCATATAGTTATATCAGTACTGTATTTTCTGCAATGCAGACAGTATTAATCAATAATATATCAAATTGTGCATTGTCTTTCTGGCTAATATCTGTTTATGTATTTATTCAGCTTGAGTTAAATGTTATCAATAGTCATATTTGGTTACTATAAAAAGGGGCACAGCCAGGATTTTTTATTTGTACATACATTTGTGTCCCAGCTTCCAAATTCCAGAATGCAGCCTCTCCCACAAGTATAGCTCTCTATCTCCAACCCTACCTCATAGAATGCGCATTTAAGGACAGCATACATTTTCCATGCCAAAATACGTAAATTAGAAAAAAAGGAAACTTTTGATATGAATGCATCTGTTTAGCCAAACAGGCATTTTTAAAAATCCACTTAAGAAAATATGTAACCACAGGCCCTTGTAAATATGCCAGCATTTTTATTAATTTAAATTGTAGCAGATTTATTTGCGTAGCACACATACATATGAAAGCGACTCTATGGTGCTTATTGCATATGCGTAACTATGCCCTTAACTATAATCCAGCACTGTTCTTCCCATTATCAGATACAAACTCTGCAATGGCCTACAGTAAACGTTTACAAAATTGCTCACAGCTGTCATAATAAGTGCTATAAAGGGAATGCATTTAGAAAACAGTAAACTAATCAGCAATGAACTACTATATGACATTTTAGCAAATAAAAAGAAGACATGCTCTACCTGACATGAATTTTAATAAAACTTATTCTGTTGGAGGAGTGTTTCGATAATGATACAAGCAAAGTACATACAATATAAACTTAAGTGCCAAAACAAACCGACCGACTGTATAAAGGCCAACAGTCTAGCTCATCCTGTCATCCAGTCAAAAGGCTGTTTTATTACTGGGCTGATGAATATAGCACAAACAGTACCTGATAAGAAGGGAAAGCATGTATCTGGTGATTTCGGTGCTGACTGGCAGAGATTTAGGAAAAAAATATAGTTTGCTAAACAGTTTGGTAACTGAGACAGGATTGGTATTGATGAGTCATATTGTCAAAAGTTGGATACTGTTTATTAGATGTGTATCATTTAACTTAATTTGTTTAGTCACCCGAATGTTATATTTTCTAATTATAAGTTCACTTTTTGGTGAATTATTCTTTCAGAGCTATGTAAGTCATTTATTTTTGCATATATTGTAGAATTACACCATGCCTGGGTCAAAGTTGAAGGGAGACTTTTGATCCTTGCAATATTTTACAAAGCTTGTATAAGATATCAGTTTCAGCATAAAGAATACATCGGCAACAGAAAAGCAAGGTGAAAAAGATGGATGATGTGATTTGCTCTGTCCTGCTTTATACTATTGCAGTAGTGATTCCTGCATCATCTAGTAAAGGCAATAAATGCAGTTTTCAAATACAGAGTTTTAAACAAAGGCATGAAATGGCAATGAGTGGTATGAAAATAATCTTGTAGCATGGAAAGCCGTGATTATGCACTTTTCTGAACACTGCTGATATCGGGTTTCACTCTATGCACTAAGCACTTACAGTGCCAGCTGACAAAGAACTGTGGCAGAATGAAAAGCAGATTCATTTGCGCCAGCTGTGTATGCCTCTCAACTGTTCCCGAGTTATTTTCATATTTTTGCTGTCCCCAGTAAATGTGTTTGATTTTCTGGTAAATCAATGAGAACCTCAGTCTAACAAAAATGCCAGAAATAAAGTTTCACAATCTTTATTGTTCAGAAATGCATACTGATGCAAAACATCTCATTCTATTAATATTTTAAGTGAAATTAAAATGGTATTTAAAAACTCTCTCTGCATTTGATGCTTTGTCTTGCCCACAAGTGGTAAAGAAATGCACTGATAGGTGTTCTGTCCTCTCTGTGCCAGGGGAGCTAGCTAGATTGTAAAGCACTAATAACATATTGTTAGCTTTCAAATTGTAAGTGTCCTGCAGGCAGCCATCCTATTATTTATATCTCTGAAAGGCAGCATAGAGGCATTATCCAGCCCATGTATAAAGTTAAATGTCTGTAAAGGAGATCTGGATCCTGAACAGATTAGTTGTAATATTAATTAATACATGAGATGTCACTTTTGTTTTGCAATGGATGTGTTTGATGCTGTATAGATTTCTACTCTCTCTCAATGTTGTTTTACTTCCATGCTTTGCTGAAGCTGCAAGGAAAACAGGATACTATCTGTAAAATCTGTTTTTTCTTTTCTTCTACTGCATTAGAAGCTACATGCTGACTGAAAGAGTGAGTTAGTTTAAAGTCACTCTGCTCAACCTTCTTACTACATAATGAGACTGGAATTATATATGTAGCTGTGAAAGATTATGAACATTTTTTCCCCAAAAAAAGGGAGGAAACACACCAGTCATCAATTGGTAAAGGGAGACAGAGTATTCATGGGTGAAGCAGGTAAACTGAGGTAGATGAAAACTTGGAGAACCCTGGAGCCAGCCATCACAGCTGGAATCAGAATTGTTCGGTGCAGCTTTTAAAAAGAATTTGTTATGCATGTTTTTTTGTTAACAGCCTGAAAAACTCTTCCAGCTTCAGACAATGATGCTAAAAAGTAAGTCGCTACCTGTACTATATTAGAATATAAATGTGATTATGTCCCTTAGTGGATTAGAGTTAATTAATAAATACTACACTAAAGTACCTGAAGTTCAAAGTATTATTGTTTTTCTTAACTAGCATATTGTCCTAAGTGCTAGTGTGCCCTTCTCTTAAAGGTAAATTAACACAGAGATACATAGATGGGACTGACTTTCCCTGCTAAGGATTACTGACATGTAACTGTAGGATTCGTATCAACACTAACTACATTCATAATGAAACAACATGTTAAAGGCTAAGCAGTGGCAAAATGAAATAGGTACATCAGACTGATTAACCCAAACAGCACAGGACACCTCCACCAAGCACTTGCTACTTGTGGGGGAGGGGACTATGTTTCAAACTAGACTATAGAGTGCTTTGGACATGGGTATCTGAGCAAAACTCTTGCTCGAAATGTAATGTTGGGTGGGAGGCTACATTTCAGACAATAGTCTATACAGTGTATTAGAAATGCAGACAGTTTCCTTCTGAAGTACACTTTACAGATACGATTAAATATTGTTCTTGAAGTTGGGAGACTTTGTAATAAATTAGACTACAGAGTGAATTAAAAATGCAGCCAATTTCCTTCTGAAGTACACTATATAGATATCTGCACCAGATAATTGTTTGAACATTTTACCTTCATATTGTCATAACGGACAATATCAATCACGCATTTGGGCAAACCAAATGCGAGAAATTCAAACCAACATTCACAGAAGTTCGAAAGTCAGCAAATCTAACAGTTGATTCGCTGACTTTTGAATTAAAATGTCAAAGACACATCATAATGCAGGGGGGCAAGCCCCCTTGCACCCCCCCATGTGGGGGGCTGCACCCCCACACCCCCCACTTTAATATACTAATTCCGAGTTCGCACTACAGTGGGGAATGGGATCATTTCCCGATCCCACTGTAGTGCAATCTGCACCCACAATGTTGAATCTACAATAAGCGAATGCCGATGTGCATTCACCCATTGCACATTCGGACAATTATTTGTTGAGGTTTTGCAACTTTGCAAACCTCCTTTCACACAAAGTGGAGTCGCACAAGTGCTTAAAGCACTTAATGAAGCTAAACCGTTTGAACACTACTGTGGGAGGGGTGAGCTACTTTTTAAAGTCGATTACCTACATTTCAGATACAATGTATAATTTTCTTTTGAGGTGTACTATACAGACATCTCTAAGTAACTCAAGTGAGCTGGTATCACCAACATGGATGCACAATAAATGAAATCTGAAATTGAAAAGTAACAAACTTCTTTAATTGACCGTGGTAAATATAAAAGACATTAAGCGCTTTCATCCACAATAAGTGGACTTCTTCAGAATGCCATTTTAAACAACATACAATGAATTTAAAAACTTTTTGATGCCAAACTCCGCCTTCTTAACCTATGTAATTTAAAGTGACATTTCTTGTAAATAAAATATGCTATAAGTGCATATATGCTTCATAAAACAAATAATATCTGAAAAAATACTATCTAAAAAAATGCTTAAAATACCCAACCTTCTTTTTAAATATTACATAATCCAAATTCTTTTAAAAAATATGCATATGTAAAAAATGTATATATAAAAATATTTACATGCTATGGAGCGTACATAAGAATATAAGTATATTTAATAAATGGTGTACATTGTAGCGCACTGTGTACATATCTAATATTAATGTTGTGCACTACTATGAAATAGCACAAGGTACAAGTTCACAATGCAGTATCTTATACATACAACTTACTATGAAATACCTTACTTGGAACCATAGTGACCACTTTATACTAACGCAGTTCTAATATTGGTTTGATAGTAATAAAGTCATTAAGTCCTGGTGTCCTTCCAGCGTCCATTATAATTTGCCATACTATCTCCTTTTTGTTCAATAATGCTCTAAAATTTCCCCCTCTCAAGTCTATTTTCAACTGATCTATGATGCCAAATTTAAAAGAGTGTGTTTCCCCTTTGTCAAATATGTGTCTACTTAATGCATTGTTCATGTCCTTGGTCTTTATACAATACAGATGATCGTATATCCGCTTTTTGAATTGGCGTTCTGTCTTCCCTATATAAAAACCAGAACATGACATGCATTTAGCTAGATATATAATATTTGTGGTGTTACAATTACCATGTTTAAACCTTACAGTGGTCCTGTTGACATTATCCAATACCAAACTATCTACCTCCAAAATGGCATGGCATTGGTTACACGAACCACATTTTTTGTGTGTGTCTGTCAGTACTGCAATGACTACTAGTTGAATGTCCCAATTCCAACTTCTTTTTTAAATTGGGTCCAATTTTATATACAAAAGTAGGGCAATCCCCCACAATAGCACTAAGGTCTTCGTCCACCAACAACATGTTACAATTTCTTCTCAAAATTGTTTTGATGTTTTCTACATATGGGGAATACTCTAATATACAAGCCCTTCCAAACTTAGAAGTGTCTGCAAGTACTTTGATGTTTCCATTTTTGTTAATTTCTCTTCCTAATAATGGAGGGTATTTTTTACCCCATTCATTCATAACATATCTAGAAATGTTATCCAACAATGTACTGGGATACCCCCAAGCTCTAAATAGTTGACATATATAGTCTATTTTTCTCACCATCTCCATATGTTCAGAAGTCATCCGGGCTGCTCGTAAACATTGACCTTTGAAAATGTTCATCATCATCCCTCTAGGGTGACAACTTGTAAATTCCAAATAACTATTGGAAAAAGTTTTTTTTCCGATATATGTTAGATTTAAATCCTGTATCTGTCATAGAAATATGTGTCCAAATATGCAATACCTTTGACATTACAAGTGTATGTAAATTTCAAAAATGGATTTGATGTGTTCAAAAATTCAATGAAGGGGTGACACTGTCAGTGTCACCTCCCCATAATACAAACATATCGTCTAAAAATCTTGAATAATAAATAACTTGTTTGTAATGTTCACTGGTAAATAATTGGGTTGTTTCCCATTCTAACATAACAAGATTGGCGTAGATGGGAGCGCATGCCGCTTGCATAGCTACACCTCTAGTTTGTTTGAAGTTCTCTCCCTCAAACTGAATGTAATTATGGTCCAAAACCAGCAACATTAGTTCCATAATAACATTGACCTTATCCCATTCCAGGTCCGAATATTTAATTAAACTATTACAAAAGTATTCTAGTCCTATATCTTTTGGAATATTAGAAAATAAATCTACGACATCAATAGTTAAAAATGAAATTTCATCTTTCCAAATGTCTGTAGTCAATTTGGCTAGAAATGACCAAGAATCTTTGACTAAATGTGTGATTTTTTCATAGATAGGCTTCAACCATCTGTCAATTACTACTCCCAATGGATATGTTTTTGATTTTCTTCGAGAGACTATGGGGCGAAATGGTGGATGTTCTATACTTTTGTGTACTTTTGGTATACCTACTGTACTTGCCAAAGTTGGATGCTCTACTTTTAAAAATTCACAAGTATCATTAGAAATACGATTGTCTAATAAAAGTTCTTCCAAGCATAAATCAATGCGCTTGTAACCAATATTTATCTCATTGATAGATACGGTTTCATAATTACCGGTATCATAAAGTATTTTGTACATTTCATTGACATAGTCAAAGGTATTGTATAATACCACCCCTCCCCCTTTATCAGGTTTCATCACTCTTATGTCAGAATTTAGTGTGAGCTCATCTAGTACTTTTCTTTCTTCCATGTTCAAATTGTCTTCACTTTTAATTTTCAATAAATGTCTATTGGTGTTATATACTTCCTTGATCACAGATTTTTCGAATAACCCCACACTAGGGTGGGTGGGTGGTATGAAACTGCTTTTTTTCTTTAACTCTCGATACTTGTAATTGTTGGTTGTGTTCTTAAAGCACGTAGCTAAATTTAATTTGCGGGTAAATAATTTGATTTCTATAATAGTGTCAACTAAATTGAATGTAGGCCTAGGTATGAATTTCATACCTTTGGCCAACAATGAAAAATGTTCAAATTTCAATTCCACATTGGTGTAATTATAAATATTAAAGTTGTTGTAACTTCTTACTATATCGTTTGACGATGAATTTCCGTCATCAAGTTGGTCATTGTTTTCTATCACCAATGTTCTAGTCTCTTTTGTTCCTCCCCATTGTTCACTCCTTCCCAGGTCTGGTCCCAATTCTGTCTCTGTTTTCTCCATTTCCAATTATTTTTCTGTACCACATTTGTCCCATAATTTCTCTCCCTGTAAAAATTTCCTTCCCCGTGAAAATTTTGCTCTTCGTATCTATCTCTGTGTCCGTTATTGTTAGTATATTTGTTAAAATTGAAATGTATCTGTGAATTTTTCCCCTTCCATATATATACTTTGTTCTTATTATATTGTTCTAAATCTCTCTGAATTTTTAAGCTCTTTTTATTGTATATATATTGTGCTTTCTTGTCTGCATATACAAATTGCTTCTCGTACAATTTCTTCCACTGAGGAAATAATAAATCTTGCACAATCATGTTATTCAATTTCTCAACTTCTACCAATAACTTACATAACTTTTCGTCATTTTTCTTGATCGATACTTTCATATACTCCATACCAAAACTGTCAAATAACATGTTAAAATCACATTTGGCATTTTCATCCATACATACCCCCATAGGGACTTTTGAAAAATCTAAGCCCCATAGGCACAATATTTAATGCTATACATTTGCTCAAATAGGCATTGTCACTTTTTATGCCCTTAATGGCTGTCAATTCTTTTCCAAAGTAAATATAATGTCTTTTAAAGTTCCCTTTATAGTGGTGTTATTATCACTCAATTGAGTGTCAAGTTGATTACCACTGCAAAAATTAAAGTCCTTGGCCAAGAAACAGTCTAATTGGTTAACACCATTACCAATACTTGTGTGTATATCCCCACTACCTTTGGGGCTTGAGCTATTAGCTACAGTACCTTTGGAGTTGGTGAATGTCTTGTTCACAGCAGAAGAATAAGTTTTCACCTCGATAGGGTGTTTAGGTCTAGCGCCTGTCCGTGCGCTTTCTTCACTCGTTTTGAATAAAGAAATATCAAAGGTATAGTCTTCATCAGAGGTGTTACTTGCATTCATCCCATCCTCCTTATTGTAAGCCTCCAAAGTAGATCTAGCATTAGTCCGAGGATACCCTGCTCCCTGGCCATTCTGTATTTCAGAAATGGTAGCACTAGGTCCCACTCTGTTCGTTGGTGCTGTATCAGATTTGCAAGATTGAGTTTTGTCTGTCTGTCTGGAGAAATGTCTCCCTCAGCCTGGCAATCTCGTTTTTCAAAATGTGTACTTCCGATTGAAGTTTTAAAAATTCATCACGGTCTCCACATAAATTCGGTGTTTCATTAGTTACATCCATGGCTACAATGTAATAATTCGACCAAGCCAGCAAACGACAACAGAAAACAACACAAGTGAGCTGGTATCACCAAAATGGATGAACAATAAATGAAATCTGAAATTGAAAAGTAACAAACTTCTTTAATTGACCGTGGTAAATATAGAAGACATTAAGCGCTTTCATCCACAATAAGTGGACTTCTTCAGAATGCCATTTTAAACAACATACAATGAATTTAAAAACTTTTTGGTGCCAAACTCCGCCTTCTTAACCTATGTAATTTAAAGTGACATTTCTTGTAAATAAAATATGCCATAAGTGCATATATGCTTCATAAAACAAATATGTGAAAAAATACTATCTAAAAAAAAAAAAAGCTTAAAATATCCAACAATCTTTATTATTATTATGACCACTTTATACTAACGCAGTTCTAATGTTGGTTTTTCTCATTTTCTAGTATTCCGAAAGATATAGGACTAGAATACTTTTGTAATAGTTTAATTAAATATTCGGACCTGGAATGGGATAAGATCAATGTTATTATGGAACTAATGTCGCTGGTTTTGGACCATAATAACATTCAGTTTGAGGGAGAGAGCTTCAAACAAACTAGAGGCGTAGCTATGGGAGCGGCATGTGCTCCCATCTACGCCAATCTAGTTATGTTAGAATGGGAAACAACCCAATTATTTACCAGTGAACATTACAAACAAGTTATTTATTATTCAGGATTTTTAGACGATATGTTTGTATTATGGGGAGGTGACACTGACAGTGTCACCCCCTTCATTGAATTTTTGAACACATCAAATCCATTTTTGAAATTTACATACACTTGTAATGACAAAGGTACTGCATATTTGGACACATATTTCTATGACAGATACAGGATTTAAATCTAACATATATCGGAAAAAAACTTTTTCCAATAGTTATTTGGAATTTACAAGTTGTCACCCTAGAGGGATGATGAAGAACATTTTCAAAGGTCAATGTATACGAGCAGCCCGGATGACTTCTGAGCATATGGAGATGGCGAGAGAAATAGACTATATATATCAACTATTTAGAGCCCGGGGGTATCCTAGTACTATGTTGGATAACATTTCTAGATATGTTATGAATGAATGGGGTAAATAATACCCTCTATTATTAGGAAGAGAACTGAACAAAAATGAAAACATCAAAGTACTTGCAGACACTTCTAAGTTTGGAAGGGCTTGTATATTAGAGTATTCCCCATATGTAGAAAACACCAAAACAATTTTGAGAAGAAATTGGAACATGTTGTTGGTGGATGAAGACCTTAGTACTATTGTGGGGGATTGCCCTACTTTTGTATATAAAACTGGACCCAATTTAAAAAACAAGTTAGAATTGGGACATTCAACTAGTACTCATTGCAGTACTGACAGACACACAAAAAATGTGGTTCATGTAACCAATGCCATGCCATTTTGGAGGTAGATAGTTTAGTATTGGATAATGTCAACAGGACCACTGTAAGGTTTAAACAGGGTAATTGTAACACCAAAAACATGATATATCTAGCTAAATGCATGTCATGTTCTGTTTTTTATATAGGGAAGACAGAACACCAATTTAAAAAGCGGATATACGATCATCTGTATTGTATAAAGACCAAGGACATGAACAATGCATTAAGTAGACACATATTTGACAGAGGGGAAACACACTCTTTTAAATTTGCCATCATAGATCAGTTGAAAATAGACTCGAGAGGGGGAAATTTTAGAGCGTTATTGAACAAAAAAGAGATAGTATGGCAAATTATAACGGATGCTGGAAGGACACCAGGACTTAATGACTTTATTACTTTCAAACCAATATTAGAACTGCGTTAGTATAAAGTGGTCACTATGGTTCCAAGTAAGGTATTTCATAGTAAGGTATATGTATCCAAGATACTGCATTGTGAATGTGTACCTTGTGCTATTTCATAGTAGCGCACAACATTAAGATTAGATATGTACACAGTGCGCTACAATGTACACCATTTATTAAATATACTTATATTCTTATGTACACTCCATACCATGTAAATATTTTTATATATACATTTTTTACATATGCATATTTTTTAAAAGAATTTGGATTATGTAATATTTAAAAAGATTGTTGGGTATTTTAAGCATTTTTTAGATAGTTTTTTTTCAGATATTTGTTTTATGAAGCATATATGCACTTATGGCATATTTTATTTACAAGAAATGTCACTTTAAATTACATAGGTTAAGAAGGCGGAGTTTGGCACCAAAAAGTTTTTAAATTCATTGTATATTTAAAATGGCATTCTGAAGAAGTCCACTTATTGTGGATGAAAGCGCTTAATGTCTTTTATATTTACCACGGTCAATTAAAGAAGTTTGTTACTTTTCAATTTCGGATTTCATTTATTGTGCATTCGTTTTGGTGATACCAGCTCACTTGTGTTGTTGTTTTCTGTTGTCCTTTGCTGGCTTGGTCGAATTATTACATCTCTAAGTAACTGACTGAATGTCAGTCTTCAGGGCAAGAGATCAAATACAGTAGATCAGAGATACAAACCATCTCCTTTAAGGTTTAACTGTACAGATTGCAATAAGATACTGCAAAGTTATTATTTATACATGTAAAAGCTTGCAAAGCTTTTACAGATATTTCAACATTTATATTGAAACTCTACCAACAGACAGCAGCACCACATTTTATGATTTGCCAGCCAACTTTGTAGACATATACATTTTGCATTATAATACTTTAACAGACGGGGGGGGGTATATCTGAGTAGGTTTAGTTACCTAGATATTACTCAGTATTTTTACAAGTAGAGTAGATAATGGCTTGCTATTTGATTGGAACGCACGCTGGCCATTTCCTATTATATATGTAAAACAATATATCTGCTGTTAATTCTTTGCAAAAAATACCTATGATGTCATTGCCCCTAAAACTCTTTCAGGATCAGAATTTACCTTACCTGATTCACATTTCCAAAAAGAAAGTGAAGACACATAATAGTAACACTTGCAAATGCTAAACTAAACTGTGAATTGCAAACAATTAGAACAAATGCTAAAACACACTGTAGTGTCATTAAAGAGTTTTTGCAGTGAGGCTTCACTTCTCCTACATCCCTGATGTGGGGGCTGCACACCCTAAAACATTGCTACTTATATATGCACTAATATTGTGGTCAGTGTACCTGAGAGTGTGGGGGATAGTCTAGTTCTGTAGGCCTCAGCTGTGGTCCTCACAATTTCAAGAAAAGTTTCTATTTAGCATTAGAATGACTGAGGAAAGAGTTCTCAAAGATTATTCATTATTATGAAATGTGCTACAAAAACAATTCAGTTCTAACATTTTATGCAAACTAGTATAACCTAGTTAATTTATCCTTGCTTGCTTATTGCACATGCAGGAGACCTCCAAATAATTAGAACAACTTGAGGAACTGATAAAAACAACCATGATTTGCATGGCAGTTTTTGCTTAGAGGAGTTAGGGTTTATATTGCCAATAAATTATAGTCTGTGTGAAACATTAGAGCCTGGTTTTTATCCAGGCTCCATGCCACGACATAAATGCCCCCCAGATTTTTCAGTGTCACCAGTAAGACACAGAGAACATGTGGGATATGTAGAGCTGGTCAGTGGTGCTTAGTGAAATGTATACTGCTTGCAGAGAGAGGGTAAATAGTAATTATAGTATCAGTCTCATGAAGTAATATATTACTCATTTGCCATTTAATGGAGAAGAAGGTAAAAACTTTAAATACAGATTCTGTTTTATGGAGCATAATAAAACAGTTGCTCAGAAAACGGACATCACAGAGATCTGTATGACTACAGTTTTTTACAGAACATTTATTAGCTTTAAGAACACTGAATTGTGATAAGAAATCTAGGACACAAATCAGTAAGACTAGAACAAACATTTTCCTGTGTTTATAAATGTACAGATGGATGCAGCCATTCATCTTTATTTCTCCATAATCTGAATAGAAAGAAAGAAAATGAGATGAAAAGCATCTCACCACGATGCAGAAGGAATGAGCTGGAACTACATTCTGGATGTCTGAGGCCTGATTAGCAGCACCATCCCTGCAGGATCCAGGCAGGTAGGAAAAAGAGTAAAAAGGTCTGGCCTGTTTGCTTCTCTCACTAGGCCAAGTGGGGTGGCATGTACTAGGTCAACACTTGAGGTGGTCAGATTTCTCTGGTGGACACTGGGGGAGATTTCCTCCTGTGCTTGAGGTTGATGGGTAAGGTTGCTTGCTGATGCTGTGTCCTGTAGAAGTGAGAGGCTACCCAACATCAACTTATTGCGTCCCCACCGTCCTCAGTGTACCTGAGTATGCATGAAGAAGTAGAGCATTTACAAAAAACACACAAATCATGCCAGAAGGCTGTCTCAGTGATGGCACTTCTCAGCTGCCTGTCATCCCATTGAAGGGGAATAAATTGGCCATCTGACTGGGAAAGGTCTGATAATCAGCAGGCAGTTGGGAATAAAGTGTGAGAAAATTAGATGAAATGACTATGTCTTTTGGTTGTTCTTTACTAATACTACATTTCAGGGTCACTCAAATGATGAAAAGGAGGAAATGTGGTATTGGGTTATTTACCATTGGCAAAATGATGGGTATAGCCTAGTTCTAGGTTTTCATTTCTAGATTTTATGTATCTCTTTCCTTGCAGCAAGAGGTTCTCTGGTTCGATTCTCAGCTGGGTTGCCTTCATTGTGGAGTCTGCATGCCCTGCGTGTGTTTGGGTGGGTTTCCTGTGGGTGATCTGGTTTCTTCTCATGATCCAAAGACATGTAGTAGGTGGATTGGACACTCTAAGCTGACCATAGGTGTGAGTGTGCATGTCAGTGTGTGGGATAGATGAACAGCTGTGGCGGTGCTAGCTACCTGGCAGTTTGAACATTGGCTCTAGTTGATTCTCACTGTTGAGGTCAGACCCTGACCCCATGTGTAAAAATGGGGAAAGGATTTGTGGATGGATAGGTGGATTTATAGATGACAACACTAAAGAAAGATGTCATACAATTTTCAAGATCCTATGCTGCCTCCATGATGTAAAGATCTGAAATCCAAGGTCCTAGCTCACATGGCTTGAGATCAGTTAGTGATATTGGTGCTAGAGGAGGTGAAGAGAGAGGGTGATAAGAGGTGGTTTGATCCACATCAGTGCTAACATCTATCAGAGGATTAGCAATGCATATAGGACTATGGATTGGGGTCATGTACATTGTCCTACTAAGCTAATTATGGTGGCTGTCCTAGAGGGACACACAGTTAAGGCATTGTAGGGCTTTTTGGTAACAAGAAGGTACATGTCTACTACCAAGGAGTTGAGGATCACAATATAAATGCCCCGACCTCTGTATCTTGGATGAGATACTTCCAGGCATAGGGGTTGCTGGATACTTCCCTAACCTGTTGACATTTACAAATGATTTTTCCATGAAACATAGAATACCTTAGACTGGGGGTGAGGGGATTAATCCAGACCCTCTGACCTTTGAGTGAGGTGATAATTGTCTGGAATTCCTGCTGAAGAAAAGATGTAGGAAAAAGAAACAGCCTCCATAACTGCCTGGATGGCAGCCCCTTCCACTTAGCTGTCAGCCTGTTAGCTATCTTTGAGAGCCTGTTTTAGCACGGAGGTGCACAGGCTCGAGACGTGTTTGGTGGAGAATAGAGAGAGGAAACAGCACCTAGATAAAAAATCAGGATGATGGTACATTTTGTAAGTCTCAGCATCCTTAACATGCTATATCTACTTATTTTTCTTGAAACTGTGCAAATGTTGGGATGAAGCATATTTTTGGTACATTATATCTCTCTCTCTCTGTTACACACACACACACACACACACACACACACACACACACACACACACACACACGCACACGCACACACACACACGCACACACACACACACACACACTGTTTTGGCCTTCAATATATTAACAGCCCTATCTGTTACTACTACAGTTATTTCACACATAATAAGAGCTGCATTCAGATGATGCACTAATCAGCAAGGAATTATATATTTTTTTAAACTACTGGCATTAAGTATGAAGAAGGCGCACTGCAGTAACACTTAAAGAATATTATAGAACTGACATAAGTAAAGCATGTACAAAATCAACCTAAGTGGATATACAGGCCCACCCTACCATGTATGGATTCATACTCCAGCTCTTCATCTCATGATTCAGCCATCCGCTAAGAAATTAATCTAATTGAAATATTACCTAAAGGGAGCAATGACATGTTATTGCGGAGTTTGTCACTGACTAGTAAGGATTTGGAATGAATTGTCTGCTAAATAATTTAATATGACTGGTTTTATATTTGTGGTTCTGTCAATTAGAAGTCTGATTCAACAAATGGATCTTTTTTGTTTATTTGCTTTGTACTAATTATTGAATTTGTTTATGCTTTTAAGTGTTGTATTCTCTAATATATGTTTACAATTATTTGATGAATTATGCTTTTCAGACTTTTGCTGTTCATTCGGTTTTTGTAAAATATGTATTGTTGCTTTGTACCTTGTCCATGTCTGAAAAATGTCTTTTGGACATTTGATTTATACAACATAATACATTAGTGTAATTATGCAATTTGGATCCATCTATGCATGCAGCTTTTATCATTGTCAACATAATGCACAAGTGAATAACAGAAAGCCAATGCAGAAAACAGGAATGATGCAGAAAATGTAGATGTTAGCTTTTTCATTAAATCTGCATCATTGTTGCAGCATCTTTACAGCTTACTAAGTACTTAAATAATGATTGCCAAAAAAGTAAGTGGTGTGTGTGTGTGTGTGTGTGTGTGTGTGTGTGTGTGTGTGTGTGTGTGTGTGTGTGTGTTTAGCTATTCCTAGGTTATCCAGCGCCCCATACAGTTCCCTGATCTGGTGCCCTCTCAGCTCTTAAGTTGAAGAGAAAACAAACAAATGTAAAAGCTCATCTTTTCTGAAATTGTAGTAAACTGCTTGCTAGAGTCAGAATACCACACACACAGTATTTCAGCCACGACCGTAAATTAAATATTGTCATTCCTTTGTCAATGATGGCATTGCATTACTACACCATTGGTATCAGCCAGTCGTGCAACCTAGCACCTTGTACCTGGGACAGACTCCACCCTTGCCCCATCCTATCTCCGTGTGTGTCTGTGTGTGGATGTGCATGTGTGCGTTTTTGTGTGGGGATGTTATTTAAGCAACAATTTAACCTTAAAGGCTTGCAGTAAAACTGCCACACTGGTAGATATCAGTTTCATTTTGTTGTCTGTCAGAAAGTTAGCAAAAAATTGTAAGCCCAAAATATCAATTTGTCTCATGTTCTCAGTTTGCCTACATACCTATACTTGTACATAGTATTCATCTTCTGTAATCTCCAACCCATATGTGTTTCATATACCTATTTGTTAATGTCCGAAGTACTCCACAGAGCTTCCTCTAAATGTGCATATGTTTGTTTTGATTTGTATTCATGTGAAATGTCTAGAACATTTAAACCCTGTAGAAAGTTCCATACTATGAGTATCACTCCCTGTCTATGCAGGGTCATGTAAATAACTTTTCATTAGTTTACTAATTTGGATCATAGATTATACCTGTGTTGCATCTTCAGTTATATTCTGTACAGGAAATAGTTAAATGAATTTACTGTACATATTGCTTATAGTAATTAAGTAATTTCAGAAATACAGATTGCAGGAGTGCTTTGAACATGATTAACAGTAAACTAGGCCCATAACAGCTGAGATAAGCTGCACAATGTGGGGAGCATTACATAGTAACAAGCAGTTTATCTGTGTTTTCTCATAATCTTCTGTGATCCTGCAGCTATCACCCCCTGAAATTATTCTGGCGTAAACCGGGTCTTGAATGGTTATTACAGGAGGTGCTATCTAACCAGTGCTGTCCTTGGTTGTGCTGCCATGTGTGTGTGTGTGTGTGTGTGTGTGTGTAGCAGATCTGTATAGTATTCAGTTGTTGCTGTGAAAATAAGAATACATTGAATTTATTGTTGTATTATTACATTCTACATATTGTTGCCAAACCACTGTAAATTCGCTTTTGAAATCAAAATGTATTTTCCAAATTACTGTACAAATTTTCTTTGACACCTGTGCCTAACAACATATAGATGTAAAATCGTTTGCCTACAGAGCCAATCCCGTTAACAGATGACAGTAACATTTGTGCCTGCTAGTTCATTGAAATTTAATATTGTGCTCTCCTGTTCTCATAGGATACTAGTTTTTGTCATTCATAGATATGGTTAGAGTTATAATCTTACTATAACTTGCACATAAATGCCACCTTAATCACCAAGCCATATTGTGTACAGAAAATACTTGGTCTGGCAGTTAGTGCAGAGGACTAAACCCCTGACTTGTTAATGAGCTGTGTCATATGCCAAGGGTACAGAGTTTGAAGTTTTCCACCTTTTATCTATTGAGTGACCTTGAACAAGTTACTTGCTTTGGATTGCTTAGGAGTTTGGCCTAGGCTCCTTTAATGGTCTTCTTGATTACATGCCTAGCAACTACCTATGAACCTTATGTGGCCATTATCTGTTCAACCTATTTAGCCAATAAGAACGTTAAGTCCACTTTTACTTCCTTTTATAGCCAGCCTTTTAGCATGTGGTATTATTATACATTATGGATCAATTGCCTAATGCTTACTGATAACCACCCACTACTAGATCAGTATGATTAAATTTGTAGGAGGTGTAAAATAAATGCTTACACAACCTGGATGTTACCTCCTCACCCAGACAAATTATTATTACTCTTCATAGAAGATCACCATTACATTTGCATGTACTCATCAAGCTTGCACATGTTGAGGTTGTTAAGAAATGAATTCCTGAAGAATCCTAGAATCACAAAAAACAAGCCTCAGGCCAGTACCATATCATCACCATTCTCACCCAGCACAAACAATATAATGTCATTTACTATAAGGACTCACAGGGTTGCAGACCTTAGATTGGGCACTTGTACATGCACATAGAAACTTCTTTGTGAATACATTTTAGTCACGCAGATTCTACTTTCACCAGGCTGGATAATAAAAGCATGACACTGAGTTATCTTTCTAGTGCCAGGATCTCTTGTTACAAGGCCTCTAAAATCCAGGTCAGCTACAAGTGATCACATGCTAGTAGTTTGACAGACGTACTCACTGCCACTTGCTCTAAATGACAAGTGCACTAACCCCCACTATCTTAACCCTGCTTAATTATCTAGTCCTTCCATCACCTGACGTTAATGAACTGCATAGCCCTACCCATTTCCTTAGTCTAACCTTAAACCTTACACTTTGTCTCTAACCCAAACATAAGTCCTTGTTCCCTAACCATAATATTCCCTTCTTATATAGCTAGGTTTTTAGGTCCCTAGTAGTCATTAGCCTAGTATACACCTATGAACTACGTAAACTATTACTGCTTAAAACCTAAGCTAAAAACTACTTAAACCTAAATTCTCTGATCACTCCTTAAACTAAAATTTCACTGTCTCTCCCTAACCCTAAATTTCCCAGTTGCTGCCTAACCTTAAAACTTCAATCCCCCATCTCTAATCCTAAAGTCCCTGATTGGAACTCTACTCCATCTCTCTAACCCTATATTCCTCGATGGGACCCTAAACCTAAATCCCCTGCCTGATTATTGCCTCTAAAGCCAAACTTTCACTCCCTCCTGATACCTGCCATACTTACATTGTTCAAAATCATCTGCAAGTATGGTTAGGGCATGCAGAAGCTTCTCCCTCTACATACTGCACCTGATCTCATGTTTGAGCATGAGAAATAACACACTTTGAGTGCTTCAGAGTGAGAATGATATCCAGATTGAAAGAAAAGATTGTGTTTAATTCTGGCTAGGTAACTGGTGTCATGCCGAAGGGGGTGGGCGTCAGTATGTATCCGCTTGAAATGAGATGATTGATGGACCTACTTGTTTCACAAGTGATGGACTATACCTTTCTTGTCATGGCATTTGCATTCTAGTCAAAAGCTCTGCTACCCCATAGTGCCCTTTTTAGGCAAAGTTCACCTTCTGGGCATCCTAATGTAGCAAAAGAACACTTGAGTAGATCCCCTTCCTGACCATATCAAAGTTAATCTACTCATTGCTAAAAGTTTATATAATAAATTTCCTGAGTTCAAGGCCCTTCTTACACTTGAAAGCTTCCATATTTCTTTTATAAACAGAGGCATTATTTTACTGTGACTATAGGACTCTCTACTAGAGGTGAGCACCTATTGGAGTATCGGTATTTGTTAAAGTCCATATTCTGGCAAGACTGATTCAACATGACCCCACAAATAGAACTTATTAAAGTCCAAATGACTCAAAGCAAGATAAATGACTACTTCATAGCCTGCTAGAGATCACCATCATGATGAACATGAACATTTTTTAAATGTGCTATTTGAATTTTCAAAACCAGAAAAGACATCCTGCACCACCCTAAAAATCAACTGAGAAGCAATTGGGTCTGATGAAGTCCATATATATGTATATACACCCACAAAGAGAGTGGGCAAAAGTGCTGAACATATTTCTGGATTACCATTTTTATTAAAAAGTCCTTATTGGACTTGGGTTCTATTTTCTTCCATACCATTCTACATTTTTGCCTTCCCCATACGTTGCAATCCTTTTATGATTGACAGTTTCAATTATTCAGATATTAATTGGAAGACATATATCATTAATGGTAAGCAGGTCCAATGGTTCATTGGTGTAAAAAATGCAAATTACTTGAAACAAATAGTTAACTTACCCACCGGGGGTCTTAATATTCTGGGCCTTGTCATAACTAACATATCCACTTTTGTACCGCCCTATTGCATGCACATCTCTGGTCAAATCCACTCATAAAGCAGTGGTAGTGTCTGTTGAAACCTCATCTCTCTTTAATCCGGAGATCTTCCTGATGATATTTCGTATGTGCTTAATTGATTCATGTACTCCTTAGAATGCCTTAAATCTGAAATATACTTGATGATTATTGTATAATCTGCAATATACCTTCCAAAATAGTCTGTTTCTTGATTATTATAATACAGATTTTTGTGTTTGCCTGCTGTCTTCCTTTTGAGAAAGGGCATTGACCAGCATGATTCTCCTAGTTAACAAACTGTGATTTTATTTATTTACTTTTAAACACCTACTTACTCAACACTTCTGACTTTAAGGGCTTTCAAACTACTAAAACTTAATGATGAACCTTTTGAAATTATACTACACTACCTTTGCCCCTAATCAGGTGCCACATTTACCTCTGCGTTTACTCAGAATAAGATATATAGACCAAGAAGACCCTAATAGGACCAAATATAATGCAGATTAAAAAACTAAATCACCTTAGTTGTCTACTTACAAAAACAAACCTCAATAAAAGAAAGTACTAAATACCTACAAAAATTGCAATCATCCCTCCTAAATAAATCAGTAAAGAAGTAAAAATAATTGAGGAAAGATACATTTCAACTGTCCAGATTTTTGCCTCATATTTTCGGTCTGTTCCTCATAGAATTTCTGGTTTTATAACAAATCATTTTGCACTGAAATCACTAAATGACATATACTTGAGTTTCAAACTTTATATCTTTCAAAAAATGCGCGCTGACATAAATCCTGTTATTTTAGCATCTTTCTTGGTTTATAAAGTCAAAAAAGTAAACTATTGTCATTTAGAACTACACAATTGTAGCTTAAAAGAAATTTCGTGCATCAGCTCAATTCTTCAGATTACAAAGGAAAGTGAAACAGCACATACAAGTAGAGGAATAAATATAAATAAACACAAGAAAGAGTAGACACATTTGCCAACATTCATTAATGAAAAGACTAACCTCCTCTGAGGTAAATAAACTACCCAATTTAAAGTGATACAAAACGAAGTACAGATTGAAATTGAGTAATATTTAAAATGTCTCCGTATTTTGGACCTTTAATCCCCCACGATTTTACGCTTTGTCCAGATTTTTTGTGCTAAGAGGTTTAGAGGTACAAGGAAAAAATAGCAGACAAGATTACCTCCCTTTGCTGGCTTTTTCAACAAACTTAAGGGCAGTGGAATAAACCTATATATTGTAAGTTAGATAGGAAACTGGTTGGCAGAGAGAATACATATAGTTAAAATAGATGGCACCACTTCATGCCACCTCAGAAAGTAAAAAACTAACCAGTGGAACCCCCTCTAATTCAGCACCTACATCTCTGACTTTCAAACAATAAACTGAACCTATGGCTTACTAAATTTGTTGTTGTTTGCTAGGTATTGTTGTCCACTCATCTTCCCATACCACTTTGCTGCTCCTTGGTTTAGAACTTCCAAATAGCTTGTTTTAAGAAAACACAAAACTGAATGCTAAAAAAAAGTATTATTACATTTTAAAACTAATGCTTAGATAGCACACCTCTCCAAACCGATTCAGTCAATACAGATCTTGGTACATTCATAGAAAATTGCATGTCCTTTGACCACCATGTCGAAACAGTAGTCATAAATACTTCTATCTGGGCATCTCATCTAGATCCATAGAAGTTATCATTCCTCACTAGTCATCCATTAGCAGACAAGCTATTGACTACAGTGCTCCCTTTGGCAAATATTTGAGTAGATATTTGCACAACACGAAAGACCTCAGAGGTTGCTAACTAAAATTACAGCATTGGCCAAATTAATAGAAGTAGAAGTATTGACAAATAATGGAAATGTCTTAGTTTCTTTAGTGATTTTCAGTCTGGCTTTTCAGACATTCACAAAATTATTTCAATTTGCTAATTCTTTAAGAAAAAGCTGTTTAGCACAAAATTACTACGTTACTTACCTAATTAAAGAGAAATTATTTCATAATGACAAGGCTCCATAGTCTTAAAAATGGGTAAATTGGCTGACTTAATGCCACAAATGTGTGCAAAAGTTGAGATTCTGCTCAAATAAGGTGTTCCTTGATCAGAAATCATCAAGAAGGTCAGAGTTGGCCATCTGTCTGATGACTTCAGAAGGAACTGAATACTGGTGAAGGGTTGTCACCCAGATGCTCTGGCAAATGTGGTCACAGAAGGTCCACAACTCTTTGGGATAATTCATATCGGAGAATGCTGTAACAATTGCATAGCATCCAGTAGACAGCTGCATGGGATGATGGAACAACAGGGTGTTACAGTGAGTTTCAGAACTGTTTGATGTTGACTTCTGGATGCTGGACTTCGAGCTTGCAGACTTCAGACGAAACAGAAATTGTCCAACCAAATGAAGACAAAAAGACTGCACTGGGTGAAAGAGTTTCAAAAGTGGTCAGAAGAAGATTGAGAACAGGTTGTTTTCAGTGAAAAGAACATAATAGTGTTCAGATCAGCAAGTACAATATGTCACATGACAATCGGAAGAGTAGATGAACAATTGTATCATTCAGGGCATCAAGCAACCCACTCAGGTGATGGTGTAGAGCATTATGAGCATCTTCAGAACAGGTCAGCTCTACATTGTTCAGGGAAACATGAAGCAGGAACAGTACAGAACTGTACTAGCACAATTACTGCTTCCTTAGCTGTGTGACTGGGCAAAGAAGAAGATATTTACCTGGACAGGGGACTTTATCTTCATGCATGATGGTGTCCCCTGTCCCAAAGGTCGATAACTGATAAGTTTCCTTGAGGTCCATGCTATTGAAGTATTACCATGGCCAGGTAACAGCCCAGATATGAATACAATAGAGAACTTGTGGGCTATTCTGGTCAGAGATGAAGAAAAAGGCCCTAACAAACAAGCAGCAACTGACTGAATAACTCATTGGGCTTGGCTTGGGCATGCAATGCTTCTATGACTGATCATTGCCATGACTTGTTCATTCTGTGCATCAAAGAGTTAAATTCTGGACAATGACCTAAAGGTCATTCACAAAATATTAGAACATTTTCTCATATAACATGAATTATATTGTTTGTCATTTCATGTACTCGCATTGAGTTATATGGTGGAACAACAATAAAAACAATAAAACCACAGATTTGTATTAATTTGGCCAGCCCTGTATCACTGATCTGAAACAGTCTTGAATCCATATTACTCACGTGAATCCACATTGCTGTAGTCTGTGTTTTATAGACTTGTCCATGGAGATTTATATTTAACATTTAAACCAATAAAGAACCCCACCTTTATCACCTATACCTTCACAAAGCTAACAGTGCCAGGAACACCCATACTACAGATTTAAATCTTCACCAACAAACAGGATATGTTGGCATGATATAGCCATCACTTAATGCTTACCTCATCTCTGGAATAAAATACCTATTCATACTAAATTGAGTGAAACCCTCACTACCTTTAAAATACACTTGGATAACTAGATGGTGTATTCAGAGTCGTTCCAGTCATACCTTTTATTGTTATCATGGAGGCAAGAGGTAGCATATAGGGATTAGTCCTGACAAGATAAGACCTGAATGGTCCTTGAACTTGTCTGCCTTGTAGATCCTATAAAGAGATTGACACTATGCAGGTATGTATCTTAGGTACTCCTATTTTTAGTTTCCATCTATGCATGAAAGAAATGTTTGCAAGCATAACTACCTCTGTATCTGTTAGTGTGTTTATTCTTCATTTTATTGTACTCCACTATGTACTTCTAGGATTTCTCTGCAGGACTCCACTTAAAAAGAACTTCACCCAGTTGGTCTAACCCAATATTCAAATGCAATAAATAAATCACCCTTTCCACATCCATGTTACTGACCCGCTAGCTTGGTTCTAGAGGCTGCATAAGTTTCACGTCTGTCAGTAAGACAATGGACTACAAATGCCATTGGAGAGGTGTACTTTTTGAAATGGACATGTCTAAGCCTTACTCCTTAATCTTTACTTCAAAGTATTTGCTAGTACATGCACAACTGCAAACCAAAATTGAGAAGCACAGCACAAAAATGAGCAGTTGTTGCTTCATTTACATTTATAAAACTTGGGTTTATTGAATTACATCTAAGAGACTTTTCGTCTAATAACATTTAAACATTTCAGTCTAAAGCATATTTTAGTCAAAACATAAACACCCAGAGCCATTTAGGTTAAGATAAACTACTATTATCACTGCTGTTTGACTAATTTTTGACAGAAAAATTGCTCTTTATCTCTATTGATCCTTTGAACTGTTCTATTTCTAAATTGCCTTGCAGAAGGTCAATTTAGCCAGGGACTTAGTTTGTTGTTGAATTGTACTTGAGAGTCCTTTTTGCAGTGCTTTTACATTAGGAAGTTCAGGATCATCCATCTTATGACAGAAGGTATTTGCATGGTCTCTCTGAGTTGGGGAGCACCCCAGAAAAGCTCAACTTGTAGTTGTTTATTGGCCAGAGGGCACAGGAGTTAGATTATAATTTTTTTCTGTTTGCTGTAAATTGGGTACATTTATATGGAGCTGCTCACTGGTGCAGTGGCAGTTTTCAATGCCCTGTACTGGGCAATCACTTAAGACAGTAAAATTAACCTATTTGGACTGTGAGTTAATCTTATAACAGCTAGTTTACATGTTGAACAGCACTAATACCATATCCTAACACTATTCAACTCTAGTCCCTAACCATAAGGACCATCCTAGGAAACCTCTTTAAAATCCAGTCCTCGAACCCTAACAGCCCATGCTAATACATATCCAGACAATATGGGCATGCAATTTCCAAATGTCTCCATATCCAGCTTGGTAGATCTGGTCATCCTGAGACAAAGTAGAAATTGTTTCATGTTCACTGACAACCTTTTAATCTTTAAAGAACCTAACACAGTAGGTGAGAGATGTACATGCACAATTTCCTTGGAGGCAAAACGTTTGCCTACAAACAAGGTTGTCAAGAACACACAGTACATTAACTACACATAGTGCCCACCACACACATAGACCATCTTATGCCGAGTCAGTAAAAAAACAACCTTCCCAAACCTCAAAGAGCTCCTAAGGCTGCTGACAGCAATGCCTATCCTCAGCTATCTAAAGCATACAAAAGAAGCAACACCAAACACCACATATATGCCTTGACCCTATGGACCCCTGAAAACAAAGCCCATAAGGCAAGCAACAATTTACCCAGGATCCTTGTCATAGAGGACTTCACTGTATAATACACAGATACCCCACTCACTAGACTGAACAAGGAGGAGAATGCTCATTGCACCATAGGTACCAGTATGTTATCATAGTCCATGTGGGCGTAAATGACTGACACCTACCTCAGTGGACTATATGAAGAGATACATTATGTACCTCTCTGATAATGAGTCTCAGGCTGTTATGTGGCTTGCACTGAGCAGCATTTTACCTCCACCAAGGAAGATGATGCAGTATGAATAAAAAAAAAAAATTGACTTTAACTGGCTTAATTTCTGGGGGATTCAATATCTCTCAGCCTGGGTGGACATAGTCAACGGACCACATTTCTTTGCCAGATATGGCCTATGCCTGTTACTCCCAGGCGTTTGGATTTTGGCTAAAATTTTATCCACCCCTTAGAGCCTTTTTTTAAGAAATGCCAAAGTGACAAAGCAACTGACATATCAAGTAAAACCCAAAGGAAACTGAGGGCATTACTGCTCAGTGCTAAGAGCTTTAACTCCACACCCTACAAGCTGTCTTTATTCTGATGAATATAGACATCCGTGCCATTGCTGACACATGGTTTAAAGCCACAAAAAGTACTCTGGCAGTGCAAAGCTACTGTGCCTGCCACACATACAGGGACCAAAGGTGGAGGTGTCATGATCTACAATAGCAACAAGCATACTTCAGTATGATTTATTTGCATGTAATTTTGAATCATGTAATTTATTTTTGCATTTAATTGTAGTTTGAGATACTTTCATGTGATGAGGCTCTGTATTAGAGTGAAAGCACTTGCAAAGTATTAAAATTTATATACATACAACAAGGGGTGCCGAAAAGTTCTAAGCCTGACCAACTTTCTAAATTCTGAGCATTATTTTGTCTTTATGACTGAAAAGAGGATTATTTAATTTTGTAATTTGCATAATCATAATGCTATTTTTTGATATTGTTTCATATCATTGATTGAACCATATGAATGAAAAGTGTGGAACTCCAGAACCATCATGAAATTCACTTTCCTGCAGAAGAAAACTCCAAAGGAAATCCATGAATGTATGATGCAAACATTGCGTGACACGTGCCCTTCTTACACAGCTGTGAAGAAGTGCTGTGAAAACTTTCAACTTGAATATTTCAAGACTGAAGATGCAGCAAGGTTTGGGAAGCCTAAACTGTGTCAACTCCTTTAATTGCTGACCATGTCCATAACCTGATTTTGGCAGATCAGCGAATATCTGCTAAAACAATTGCTGAGACACTACAGATATCCAAGGAATGTGTTGGATTTATAATATATGAGCAGCTGGGTATGCAGAAGCTGTCAAACAAGTGGGTGCCCAAATGTTTGAATGATGATGAGAAAAGATGTTGAGTGGACATTTCCAAGTTGATTTTGCAGCATTTTTGTCAGGCTGGTGCTAACTTTTTTAACAGCTAGTTACTATTGATGAAACATGGTTACATCTCTATGATCCTGAAACAAAACAACAGTCCATGCAATGGCGTGCACTCAGGTTCACCAAGACCAAAAAAGTTTAAGACCCAAAAATTAGCAGGAAAGGTTATGGCCACAGTGCTTTGGGATCAGGAAGGTATTGTAACGACTGAGTCTTCCAATAGTCAATCAGTTAATGCAGAATACTACTGTAACTTGCTGTGCCAATTAAAGGAGGCATTGAAAAAAAGGAAAAGGGAAGCTGCAGAAAGTTCTCTTTTTGCAAGACAATGCGCCTGTTCACAAGTCTGGCAAAACAATGGATGTTTTGACAAACCTGGGGGTTTAAGTGCATAGGCTATTCACCCTACTCACCAGATTTTGCTCCATCTGTTTCCTGTTTCCAAACCTTAAAAAGAGTTTGAAAGGGTAGCAATATTCAAATAATTTGGAGGTGATTACAGCAGTGGAGCAGTATTTCAGTGACCAGACTTCATACTTTTTTGGCAGGGTTTCAGAAACTTCAGACATAATGTGCCAAGTGTGTTGAACTTCAAGGAGAATATGTTGAGTAACTATAAAGTTTCATGGCTCAATGTCCTTCCCTTCTTGGTCAGGCATAGAACTTTTCAGCACCCCCTCGTACTCTGAGATCACACTATAGTAGGGAAAAAGTGCAAACTTCCAAATGTTGGTTGACTGCCTCCTTTCCCTGGGTAAATTGTCAGTTTTGTGAGGAGTCATTTAAATGAAGATAAGTTGTCATCTCACTCTTCATTTTCAGTTAAGTGGGTTTTCTTTTATTTGAAGTAGGCCCATACATACATACACACACACACATATATATATATATATATATATATATATATGTATGTATATTTGTTTTTTGCAGTTCTCGTGTTTGCTCTTCTAGTTTTTACAACCGAGTTTCTGTCTTTGGAAGCCTTTTTTTTTTTTTTTTTTTTTTTTACAATACTTCAAGGTTGGTTAAACAGGATGATACCCTGGAGTTCATCCACATGCAAATCACCTTAGATAGAGTCCCTTACCATATCTTAGCAAACTACAGGTTACCATCTGTGTCTCTAGAATCTGACAACTCTTATCTAGGCCTACTGGAGGCAGTCTCCATCCAGTCACACACTATTCATGGGAGACTTTAATTACCCCTGAGTAAACTGAGAAACATACACTGCTTCTAACTTGCAGGTGCAGTGTTTTCTGGACTTTATTAACACAAACACCCTTGATCAGAGGTTCAAACATAATGTGCCTTCTACTTACCAATATGGGAGAGCACTGCACCCCCCCCCCCCCCCACACACACACACACACACCGTGTCACATTGTCACTGCTGAGTTTGGATCAGAAAGCTGTCTCATTCGAAATAGAAATCAACTTGGAAAACCCAGCAAAACCTGTTACAGTCAGAAACTATTCTAAAGCAAACTATATCCTATTAAGCAACAGTTTATCAAAATTCAGTGCCCTGCTGAATCCAGAGTTCACAACAGCTTGTGCAGAATTATTCATAAAAACGCTGAAACACTACAAACATGTAAACAGCTGCATAGAGGTTGCTGTGCTTACCAGAACAAGGCCGAAAACAATTATGAGGTCAAGATAGCTTCTCAGGCTAAAGACAACCACAAGGCCTTTTACAGCCATGTCCAAAACCTCAAAGGTAACATGTAACAGTGTGTAGAACTGGTAGTAAATGGTGCCACCTTCACTGAGAAGAGTGACATAATGGATCTGCTGGCTGATAAATTCAGGTCAAACTTTACCCCCCCCCCACTTCCCCCACCACTCTTGTGAAATCCTGACCAGAATACCCCCCGCCCAACTAATAGCATGAAGCAGGTCATAGCGGATCTCACTAAGGCTAAAAACAGACTCAGTGGGGTCTGACAGTTTCCCGCTCTGCTTCCTAAATAGCCTGAAACATGACCTATTAGGATCACTTGAGTCACTTTTCAACTGCAGCCTCAGAACAAGCTACTTACTGAGCAAATGGAGGATGGCAACGATTATCCCCCTTCATAAGGGTGGACCATCAACCGACCCCTGAAACAACAGATACATTAGTCTGGTTAGTCTAATATGCAAAGCCATGAATAAATTACCATGGAAATGATTGACAAAGTGCTTGGCAACCTACAAACTCTAGACTCATGCCAGTTTGGTTTTGGCAAAGGAAGGTCATCCTAACTTAACCTGTTAGACATCTTTGAGAAGATAAAGGCAATGGATGAAGGGAAAACCGTGCATACCACCTAACTAGAGCTGGCTAAGGCATTCCAACACAGTATGCCACTCAAATAATGTGTGCAAACTTCTTGAGCTATGCATAAATCCCTACACAACTTGCTGGATTGACTGCTGGCTGATAGGACCCAAGAAGTCAGGATTGGTGAGACCACCTCTACTAAGAGGGAGGTCACTAGTGGAGTACCTCAAGGCTCCATGCTGGGCCCACTCCTGTTTGGCATCTACTTCTTGGAGGACAAGGCAAAAGTTAAGAGCCTCTGGGCTCACCAAGATCACGCATGACTGCAAATTGGGAGCTATCATTAATTCTCCCTTTGACACTAACATCCTGCAAGAGGGTCTAATATAGACAAATGACTGGATCCAAAGCCACAGATTAAAACTCAGTGCAGAGAAATGCATTATAGTGCCTTTTGGGAAAATGTGTACCCAGGCAAATTACTTCATTGATAAGTCATCCCTAAGAGTTGACAAAGTAGTTAGAGACTGGGAACATATTTAGACAGCAATCTAGCCACTGGCTAACACATAGCCAAGGTAGAAAGAAAACTATTCTATGTAGCCCATCTTTTAAGTAAGGGGTATGGCATCCAGGTCCAGAGAAGTTATAGTACTACTCTACTCATCCCTTATCAGAGCCATCATTGAGTACAATGCCCCCTTTGGCATATACCCACCAAAGCATATGCAACAGATGGAATGTCCACAGAGTTTCCTCACCAAAATAATCCAGTGTATTAATACACTATCTTATACAGATTGCATGAGAGCTTTGTCTCTATACTCAGTCATCTACAGGTTGTTGAGAGGCAATCTGTGTTTGGCATATAATGTAGATCCAGACCTGGTGGAGCATTTGCACATCTGCAAAACAAGCAGCACCAGAAACATTAGATCCAGGGATTTGAACTTTGCTTGAAACATAAATGGAATATTCTAGCAAAACAGATTTGTGACTCGAAAGATTCCCATGCTCTGGAACAGGCAGCCCATCCATGTGAAACACAGTCCATCCTTAACCCTATTCAAATGTAATCTTTACCACTGGATGGGAAATCACAAATTCATCCCCAGCTTGCCCCCATGTCTCTTACAGACATAGTCTGGCAGTAAACATTCCCTAACATACCACCCCACATAAAATTTTAGCAACTTCCATACAAACATACTTCCCAATCAAGATATAAACATTGTAAGGGGACAGAAATGCATTCAGTTGCATGGCTAAGCTTATAAAGGCCTTGGTAGTTAACCTGGTATATACCTATGAAATTCTGAACCTATGAAATAAAAAATAACTTAAACTCCCCAACTAAACCTGTAACAGTTTGGAACTATTTTAAAGCAAACCACATCTTACTGATAGTTTGTCAAAATGTAATGCCTCTTCTGAACCCTGGTTTCACAGCAACCTATGCAGAGTTATTCACAGAAACCCTGTACAAACATGTGAATGGGTGTATAGAGGCTGCTGTACCAGAGGTAATCCCATAACAAACACCAAAAGCAAACCACTCTAGTGGAATCCCAACCTTAACCGGGTACATAACAGGAAAAAGTCATGGACAAAATCAGGAGGAGCTACTCTCATAAAGGCAAGAGCTCATTGATTAAACCAAACAAGAAAGTAAGAGGATTAATAAAGTCCAATAAGGCCATCTACAAGGTTAGGATAGCCTCTCTGACTATGAACACCACAAGGCCTTATTCAGCTGCATCCAAAACCTTAATGGTAACACAAAGCAGTGTGCTGAATTGGTGGTAAATGGCACCACCTTCACTGAGCAAATCTTCTAGCTGACAAATTAAGCTCAAACTTTACTCCACACTTCCCACTTCTACCCTCTGTGAAACCCCTTCTAGCACACTCCCCCAACTATTTGCAGAGAACTTACCAAGGCCAAACACATTGCATCAGTGAACCCCTAGAATATTCCAAGTTGCTACATAACATAGATTAAAACATGACCTTGCAGTACCACATGAGGCAATGTTCAACTACAGTATCAAAACAAATCATTTACCAAGTAAATGGAGGACTGTAATGGTCATCCTTCTTCATAAGGGTGAGCCATCAACTAACCACAGAAACTAGAGACTCATCAGTTTGACAAGACTAATATGCAAAGTCTTGGAATAAACTATCAGAGAAATGATCCATAAGGACATTGGCAACCTACAGACACTGGACCTACCTCAATTTGGCTTTGTAAAGGGAAGTTTTGCCTACCTGCTAGTAAACTTCTTTGAGAGGGTCATCAAGGCATTGGATGTGGGGAAGATGGTTCATACTGCCTACCTTGACCTGGTTAAGGTATTGTATTTGATCCCCCACTTGGGTATTGTTGAAAAACTCACTGAACTAGACATAACTCATTGGATTTCTAGCTGGCTCACAGATATGACACAAGAAGTCAGGACTGGTGAGACCCCTTCCACAAAGAAACCAGTCACCAGTAGAGTACTTCAGGGATCTGTCCTGGGCCTGCTCCTGTTTGGCATCTACTTCCTGGAAGTCAAAGTTAATGTCAAGGACCTCTGGCTTACTAAGTTCACAGATGACTGTAAATTGGAAGCTATTATAGATTCCTTCCATGATACTGACATCCTGAAAGTGGGCCTAACACAGACAAATGACGGGTGTCAAAGCCATGGTTTAAAACTCAATTCCAATAAGTGCATTATAGTGCCATTTGGGAAAATGTCCACAAATGCCAATTGCTCCATCGATAAAACACTCCTAAGAGTTGACTCGGCAATTATGGATCTTGGAACATATGTTGACAGTAATCTGGCCTTCGACCAACATGTAGCCAAAACAGAAAGTCATTCTATGCTACCCAACTTATAAGTAAGGGTATGGCATTGAGGTCCAAGGAAGTTGTAGTACAATTTTACTTGGCCCTTATCAGACCCATTATTGAGTACAATGCTCCCTTTAGCATGTAAGTGACCAGGTATTTGCAGCAGTTGGAATGCTCACAGATGTTTCTCACTAGGTGAATTCCAAGGTATTGACACATTGTCCTATACAAATTGTCTTAAGGCCATATCTCTATACTCAGTCTCCTACAGATTGCTGAGAGATGATTTATGCCTGGTATATAAGGCATCCTTAGATCCAACCCAGATGGATCTTTTGCATATCCACAGAATGAACAGCAGTAGAAACAGTAGATCCAAAGACTTAAACTTTTGCCTGTGACATAAATAGAACATGCTGGATAGACTGATATGAGTCTCAAAAGACCCCCATGCTATGGAATAGGCTTTCCGTTCATCTGAAGCAGAGTTCATCAGTGACCACTTTCTTTTTTTTCTCAAATATTTTTATTAAAGTTTTAACAATGAGAAAAATTATAACATTTAATATATGTATAGAAATTAGGTAATTAAATATGCTCTCTATTACCAAAACAAAACTATTTACAGAGATATCTACTCTACAGTAAAAATTCTAAAAATTCTCAAGAATTAGCATTTATTAAACTGTTAGCAACCATTTATTTAGCAGTTCTTTATATTTCATCCAAGAGTTGCATGAAGTGGTGATTCTGGTTGCTCTTGTCTTGATTATAAGCTCTAAATGGCAAACAGCTGAAATGTTTATAAATTCTTTCAAGACTGGAATAGATTCATTTTTCCAATTCTTGTTGGCAACTTTTGCTATTGTTAACATCTCCATAAAGTGAGTAGTTTATTCTTTTTACACAAGCAGGTACTGGTGTATTGAATAAAATTAGTGATTTAGTTAAGATAAATTTATCATTTAATAAAGCCTATAAAAATATTATCCAAGAATAGTTTAAGAACATTACAATCAAAGAACATATGCTGCCAATCAGCTTTAACATTTAACTTGTATCTCCATCATCCTACTTTTTTAAACATTCATTACTCCACATGGAGTTGAATTAAAGTTATGTGCATGAATTCCCAAGAGAATAATCTCCATTTTAATGAGGAAGTAGTTTGTTTTGAAGATAACATAATTTTTTTTATCATTTTTACTTGAATAGTTATTTATGAGTTTGAAATAATCCCAGTAGCTTTCATTGTAACATTGTTATATTTTTGACCACTTTGTACATTTTGGCTAAAAGTTCTTTCCCAAGTATATTCTGATGTCTCAAAATAATTAAAAATATCTATGAGCTTAGGAACAGAATTTCTTAATGCTGGTTGCATTAATTTAATTTTATATTCTACTGATTGTCTACAGTTTTCAATATCTAACCACATTTCCTTACATAAATCAATTTTTGTTATATACTCTACAGATTGCAATTTTTCTCAATCCATCAGCTGAAACCAGTATATCAAAATGTTCTCCTTAAATATAATCATTGTAGATAAATTAAATGTACAAATATTATTTTGAATATATGCTATAGGAAACAGAAAAAAACATACTTTGTATTCTGGGTTCTTGTAAATAAAATTTCTGAAAGTGGTCATTATCATGGAAATATAAGAAGAATTGATTGGTTTTGACTGTCTAAGAAATAGTATTTTAACAACCAGTGAAGGTTATTTTTTAATATATGATGCTGTAAATTTATCAGATGGTTGGATTTTAACCAAATGCTTTTTTGTATTTCTTTCCATTTGGCACTATAATTATTATTTAACCAGAGAGAGATTGCCTTAATGATTAAGAATGATATTTTTATCATCAATCTGGTAAACCAATACAACCAAAAGACTAATCTCTTATGTTGTGATTTAAAGCTAATCTAGGTTTATTGGGTGCCAAAGAAATCTCAGGATTAGGAAATTAAACTATTTTATATTTTTAGAAGGAGGAAGAGAAATAAATTGTATTATGTATAATTGTTTGGTAAATTTATTTTAATTAATGAAAGTCTCTCTTCCTTAATGGAATTTATAATGGTTAAACTATTAAATTTAACAATTGTTATATTTTAATGTTATCTGTTAAAGTTATCCTTAAATAGCTAATGTTTTTGTCTTGTACAATATATTTAGAAAATATTTTTCCATATCATAAGTGTTAGACTTTATAGGTATTTTTTTTTTTCATTGAAACTAAGTTTAGATTTCCTCTGAATATTTTTATTGCACTAAATACAGCATTATCAGAATGGTTATCATTTAAACTCAAAATGATGTCATCAGCAAACAATTGTATTTTGGAATTTAAATTATTTATCTGTATGCCTTTGATATCTAAGTTCAATCTTGTATAATTTGCAAGTGGTTCCATAATTATAGAAAAGAGCAGTGGAGACAATGGGCAAACCTGCTTATTTCCATTAGAAATCTCTTAGAAATCAAAACGTATTCTGAAATATATGAACCTATTTTTTGTGTAAGCAAAGGAAATTTCATAAAAAAGATTAATAAGTTGTAAGAAATTATTTGAAAAATTATATTCCTCTAAGACTAAGAAAAGCTATTTCCAGTTAACTAAATCAAAAGCACTATTAATGACTAAACTTATTAATGTTAAGTTATCTTTTGTGCTATTATAATCAATTGCAGTTAATATATTTTAAGGTTATTATAAGTATTCCTGTTTATTATGACTCTAGTTTGATCATTATTAATCAAAAATGGAAGAAATTGTTGAATTCTGCTAACATGAATAACAATAAATATTTGATAATCAATATTTAATAGTGAGATTGGCCCATAAGAAGAACAATATGCTGGATTTTTATCAGCTTTTAAGATCAGAGAAAAGATTATGTATTTCCATGATGGTGGAACCTTTTTTAGACCCTTAACTATTGAAAAAACTTTGAACAAGATACTTAAAGCTTCTTTATGCATATGTTTATACAATTCCAGTAGTATGCCATCATTACCAGAAGCTTTATTGGATTTTAGTTTATAATTTGATTTGATTTGTAAGTTCAGACATTATTAATTGATCGTCTGTCAATTGATTTCATCTGACCCTCAGATAATTTATTTTTAGTATGGTTTCTATTGAAAGTTTTAATTACTTCTTGTGAATCCATTGTTGGATTATGTTAATTTTATTAAAATGAGTTCTAAATACTATTAAGATGTCTTCTATTTCAGTAACCTTTTTTTTAACCATTAGGATAATATATTTATTTATTGTGATTAGATTTAATAAGCATTTTTGATCTAGAAGTTAATTTATTCATTAATTTTGGATTTCTAGAATGATTAATCTTTTCAAAATTTATCATAGTTTTATGATTTACGATTTCTAAATATTTATTTTGTCAATTATTAATTTATTTTGTCAGGTTATCATTTCCTTTTTGACTATCTAGTCTTAACTTATCATTTTTTCCTTGCAAATCTATCAAGTTCTTGTCCCACTGCTTTTTCTTTAGAGCATGCCAACTCATAACTTTACCATATAAAGATGCTTTTAATACATCCTATAAATAGCTCTCTGCTATATCTTCTGTGTAATTAATGTCAATAAAGGTCTTAATTTCTTTATTGAAGAATTCTTTAAAATCATTTAAGTTGTTATATAAGCAAGTACCCTTTTAATGGGAATATTATTATTAAAATGTAACATAACATGTAAATAGTATGTTATTGTGGTCAGAAAGCAGACAAAATATTTCTTTAACCTACCTAGTGTAGGGTTAAATCATTAAAACATATACTCTATTCTTGATTGTGATTCGTGTTTACATGAGAAGTGAATACAAAAAGGATTCTGGGTCAGAAAATGTGTTAATATTTTTAATTTGAAATAAACCTATGACATTTATTAATGCTTTTGCTAAGTATGGTATTGTTCAATTTCTGATAGTATTAGAATCTTCATCTTTCAATATACAATTAAAATTTCCTGCCAGTATAATGCTGCTTTTTGAGAGTTGAATAATCTGATCTAATTGGCATTTAACAATTTCCTATACTGGGTATCCAATGCACATTAATATGGGTGCATATTTTTCTTTTGACTTCTATAGCTACTGAACAAACATCCCTTTGTCATTACTGTATGTATTTATAATATTGGGTGAATGTATACAATTTTTCCACAAAATAGCTACCTCTTTTTTTTCTGATTATAATGAGAGCTAGCTCACACAGTGTAATATTTCGTATTAAGTGTGTCTATGTCTTCTTGTAACAAATGTGTTTCTTGTAAAAAAAAAAAAAAATCTGGGAAGTAAACTTTAGAAACCTGTTTAAGCTACCCCTGTTGCAACCATTATTTCATCCCTTAATATTGAAGGGAATGCAGTTTAAATATGACATATAGTAGTCAAGACAAAGATACAAATAATATCACAATAATTCCAAAATGTAATTAATAAACTACACATAGCAATCTTGAACCACCTGTGACAATTATAAACATACTAAAATTGAGATTATTAACTATGTGCATAATGAAAATGATAGTAGACTTCAATAAAAGACAAAATGTTTGCACAAAAAATTAAACATAAAGTTATTTTATCCTTCTTTCCCCTCATGGCGTCTAACAGTCCTAGTATGAATAGTGACTCTATCCAAACATTACTACCCATCAACAGGAGTTAAGTCCAATACCCCTCTGCTACATTAGAAATTAAAAAAAACATTGAAAAAAGCAATCAATAAAAAACATCTCACTCTAAAAACACTATGAACACTTTAAATGTTCTCTATATTCTAAAAACAATTTTTACTTAAATAATGTCTATATGCTGTTATGGTGGAATGATAAAAAAGCCTTAGGTGGTATGCAGCATAAAATGGAAGAAAGAGAGAAATGAACTAAGTAGTCAAATCTTTAGATCTCAATACATGAACATATTATATCTAAGCCATAACATTCATGTACAAGCCATTTGTCAAATATAAATTAAGAAAATAAAAGAAAATATTCATTGTTGTCAGGGTGTTAGGTTACAAACAGTTTGTGATATCATTCTCACAGTGTGAATCAAAACTGAACAGTGGAATATAAAACTAAAAAAATAAGCACTTGGAATCGTTCAACATATTAACTTTTGGAATTACATAGCTCATTCCTGCCTATCAGCCTGGCAGCAGTGATCCTTGTTTCATATCATCATCCCCGTGACTGCATGTATTGCAGCTCTGCTCCAGCTATAAGGAAGTATGAGTATGTAGGTAACATACTGGTGATAGTATAGAATACCATTTTAGTAAACAACCTCAGCATTTCTGTAAAGTATACTTTATTGCGCTATTCATATAGGAAGTTTGCAATGCTGTGTCTCTTTACATTAATGTATAAACCAAATGGTGGCTAACTCATGCTACAATCTGAAATAATACTACAACATCCCCCATCTTTTATATTGCTGTTCATGCTTAGACTGATGAGCTGCACTCCATGCCTTGAAAGGTCCTCCACATCACCTAGGCAGCGTGACATTTCCGTATGGTATATTTGGTTGGGGTCACATGGCTGAAATGACATTCAGCTGCAGTGAAATATGTCTTTTTGTGAATTCCCTGTGGGTAAGGAGACGAATGCTGTGCCATGCCCACAACTTCAGTAGTAAAATGGGGTCTATAGTAGAACATCGAAGGTTCAAAACTTCGAATGTTCTAATATTGAGCCCTATTCAGCGAACGTTGACAACATCGAACATGCAGAACAGCAAATTTTTTCCTAGGGAAAAAATTTGCTGTTCCAAAACACACACACAACACAAGCATACCAAACACACAGCAATCCACACACATACACCTAAAATCTTACATTTAACCCTACACTAAACTGTACGTACACCACTAACTACTTACCTTAACCCAAACCCTAACCCTAAGGTCCGTCACTATCGCACACTCACCTCACCTGCACCCTAACCCAAACTTATCTAACCTGCCCTAACCCTCACGTCCACACAATTGCACACATACCTAACCCGCGCCCTAACCCTAACTCACCTAACCTGCCCTAACCCTCACGTCCACACAATCGCACACATACCTAACCTGTGCCCTAACCCATGCCCAGTCGCACACTTACCTGAACCTGACCTGTAACTTTCCACCACAGCACTGAAAATAGCAAAGCAACAGAAACGGGCAACTGAATTCTTTCCCTAAGAAAAAATTTGGTTTTCTGTAGCTTCGCTATTTTCAGGGTTCGCTGAATAGGGGTCAATATTAGAACATTTGAAGTTTTGAAACTTTGATGTTCGAATATAGACCCATAAAATGCAGAGGGGGAAAATAATGTCAGTGGCCCCTAAGGCAACATGAGACAGCAGGCAGCATGGCAGGCATCAGTAGCAAGCTGGCCAGTGGACATATCAGTGGCAGTAAAACTGCAGTGCAAAATGGGCAGTGCCTTTAAAATTGGTGTGTGTGAACTACTACCCCCTTTCACAGTATCTGAAGAACATTACCTAAAATGCACACTGTAGTCTAAATGTAACTACAATAGCATGCAGGATATTATCTATGCTTTAGCACACTTCTACATGTTGTAGTTACATAAGCATGTACTGTATACAGAACACAACACTCATTAGTTATTCTCCTCCACGCACTTAGTTATTAAAGCTGTGGGCAAAGCAATGTGTGCTTCCCTTTGCCCACAGGGAATTCACAAAAAGTCATAATTCTCTGCAGCTGAATGTTAATGCAAGCATCAAAACTGCCCACTTCCCTGTGATTGAAAGCTGGAAGCTCATTGTGATCTCAATCACTAAGCTGGTATACAAGTTTACACTTGACCTTGGTAGGCAATTGAACTGAATTCTACCTACCAAAAAGAAAAAAAAAAGACAACCTCCAAGGTACAACAACATAAAGTAAGTGTTTGAGCTCTAGGCATTCAGATTTGAAAGATTCTGTTATTGCACTTTAGATTTAACGCAGACTGTCATTTTTTTCCCATTCCTATATCCCATAACTACAGGAGCCACAACCTATCAAGACAAGCACACTCACTCTCCATGCTAAAGACAGCCACAACAATAAAACACCACGACTTCCACTAATAAACAATGTGAGAAAATAACCACAAATATAGATGGAGAAAATAAACAATTCATGAAAGAAACAAGAGCAATCTTATGTGTTAAATCTAAACCCACACCCCACAAACTCTCATCAAGCAAACAAGATCAACCAAAGATAAATGAACTGACCAGGAGTTCTCAGAGTACAAACACTATACATAAAAGTCTGAAAACACACAAACAACAACAACACTGTCCTGTAAGCCCATCTCCCTACAAAAGGTCCACAACTACAAGCAAAAACACGTCCCACCACAAAAAATGATTTTAGTCCCTAGACAAAATACCAGCAATATATAATAGATAAGCTATTTCTAAAAGTTGAGATATAGCTTTAGGCATAAAAAGTAACTAAGCTAAACTAATTTACTAAATTACTCTATGAATATTTGTTAGGTTAAAATTAAAACAGTAACTTTACAAGAAAAGTAACTTGCAAGCTAAGTAATTACTAATGAAATAGTAATAATAAAAGGATTAATCAAAAAGCTATATATGTGATTATTATAAGAAGGTATAAGATATTTATTGAAGTTAAGTATCCAATTAAATAGAAAAGAAAGAAAAAGAAAGAAGAAAAAAACGTAATTATCTTAATGAAGAGTACACCCAAGTTTCCTTCTTTGCCTATAGGACTATTTAAAGAACATGTGTTTTTTTAATGGAAAAAAATAATATAATTGCATATTAAGGTTAACTAGCATTAAACAAATTAGAGAGTCAGTCACTTTTCTTTTAATTTATTTTTCTTTTCACTAATTTTCCAGCAATTTCTTTTGGGTAGCCTTTTCAGGATGTTGTTATTCCAATCCATGTCTTCAATTTGATCCATTTATTTTTGGATTTCAGGAATGTCATAAAAAAGCAAGTGAAATTTAATCTGTTTTTTCGTAAGTTTACGGGTAGAAAGCATTTTCTCTTAGACATCACAGCAGCAGAATAATCATTGTCAAATCTTATTTTATCTTCTATCTTAATAGGAGATTTTGACAAATCTATTTTAAGGATTAATATTGATCTTGTGATGAAAAAAATCTCAAAATAGTAAATCTCAGTGGAGGATTTTTTTTTTTTTTTGAGGAGGAGGTAACCAAGGATCTTTGTGTTCTTTCTATACCATACAACATAGCTGCAGGCAAATCAAGAATCTTAGGGAGCCAGGATATTAAAACATTTGTCATGCTTCCCCCTTCTGTTTTTTTCAGCGGACCAAAGATATGGATGTTGTTTCTCTGATACCTGTTTTCCAGATCTTCCATTTTGTTCAAGAGTAGAGTATTTTGCTTCAGTAAGAATTCAATATTTTCATTTTCAGTCTCCATTCCATGTCATTGAAGGCATCCTCTTTTCCAGATATTTGAGTTTTCTACTGTTGTAATGACTCATGTCAGATGTTCCATCTGTTTGAGCATTTTTCTTTAAAGTTATCTAGTTTTTATCCATTTTGCCCATTTTCAAAGAATGTTCTTGTATGTTAGTAAGAACAGACTGAAGCTCATTTTTCAATGAAAAGTCCTGTGAGCTTGTTTTTGTGACTCCTTTTAAGATTATGAGTGAAGATAATTTCCAATCATAAATTTGACAGGAAAATAATAATATATACAAAGTAATGTTGCTATCCTTCAAAATGAGTTATAATAGTAATATCTACTTAGAAAAATCAGTTAGGATAACTTGGAAATATAATTTCCCATCAGAAATAAAAAGAATAGCAGAGCAGGAAAAATCTGCTGTCAGCCTCTCAGCATCCTAGCCCTGACTCCCACTCCAGACCCTTTTCAAATGTGAATTGACCATTGGATGGGAAATTGTAAATTTACCCCTGGTCTGGCCCCCATATCTCTACTGGACAGAAGCAGACAGTAAGTAAAATATCACTTAACTAACATAACCCCCAAAAGCCTTAGCCACCTTCAAACTAACATATCTATCCTAATATACACCCAGGGTACATGGGGAGACAATTGTGTTGAGTTTGGTTGCACTCCCCTTGTGGCGGTCTTCAAGCTCACACCCCCTTAATTATTTATATTTACTCCACAGTCACAAAACCATAGAGAATAGAGAAAACACCACACAAAATGAATCATTACATTAAAAAGGTACAGATGGGACACTAGACTAATTTGCTTTGAAATTCCCACCACGTTAGAACATCCTAAACCACATTGGGATTAATTCTGTGTGGCCTGCTATCAAATCTGAGTAGACTAAATGTGTTTTAGACAAAATGAGTCTTGGAGTGAATTTAGACTAAATGCATCTTATATATACATGTTTTAGTACTGAGTATTATAAGTTATCACATATTGCATTAACACAGCTGGACAATAGGCAGAATACCAAAGTATCCAAAAACAAACCATCAGATAAGCAAAGTCTGGTCTGAGTTAAATAATCAAAACTGGCTTACAATGATGTCTAGTACTGTTTGTATAATAAAATAAAAAAATGAATAAATTTGAGCTGACATAGGATGACCCAACATTGTGCTTAGAAGCTGTAATTAAAATGGGCCAGTGGGGTGTCTTTTGAAAGCTTGACATTAGTTATTGTTATCAGTGGAACATCAGTATGAAAGAAGGGACTGTATAATAATTCCAATATTGTGATACATTAGAGTATTCCTCCTACTTGAAGGTGCACTAGTTTTGGGATAATTATGTAAGCAGGTGATGTGTGGGAATCAATGAGTGTAGGGGTGAAAATCCCCTTGCAAAACTGATCTAAAAGTATAATAACAAGTTACAGAATTCACAGTTTTTGTTACAGTTACAATTTAATTGTTTGATGGACCAGGACTTATTGTTTTGGCAGTCCTACTTTGAATAGGAAGCCTAGGCAAACATGTCAGCAAAGTTAAGGAAGTTAAAGATGCTTACATTACGCAATGCCTTTCTGCTACTATTTTATCCTTATACCAGTTTGTCTTAATTCACAAATGCAGTGGCATGAATATTACAAGGGCTGTTAATAGCTGTGTGGACACTTCATTTAAAAATTAGAAGAGAAAGTATTTTAGTAGGGCAGGTTGAACAGAGGGTCTAATATAGTTCACCTTTTTTAGTTTTATGTTGAAAGTTTGAGACTATGAATTCTTTTTTTTAATCCTTAGTACTGTAAAGGGGATGGTGAAGTGCTTACTTTTCTATGTGCTGCTAAGTATTTCGAGAAAAAAAAAAACAGAAATGTGTACAAAGTACTCATGATGGAGTTTAATATAAAATGAAACAATTTCATAGACAGTTTGCTAAGAAAATAGCATTTACATCAGAAGGATTAAGTGCTACAGAAAAATGTTTTTTAGAGTTTTTTTCACAAAGATGTATATAGCCTCTAACCATGGTTAGAACCACAAAGAAAAATAACGTGAATGCATTTTTTATCATATGTGAGATCCTGGCTAGGTAATCTTTCTGGGAGTCTTCCAGTAAATAACTGCAAACACACACAAAAAAAAAAAATCAAGATGCTTTGGGTGAGAAACACTAACATTTAAAACTAAGATGTAGGTCACTGGGTGGTCACATTTAGAATATCATGACTTTCCAGTTCAGAGAAAAAAATGATAAAAATCAGAAAAAAATTATACTTCCTGTGCTCATTGGTATTGTAATGAAAACTTCAGTGTCAGTTGTGATTCAGAAGTTCACATGACCTAATGTCATTATGTGATATAAAGCTGAGTCTAACAAGACGTATCAGTACTAACTGATACAGATCATCAAACTGACAAGATTGTTCTGCCAGCCACACCAGCCACAGCACAGCAAGTGAGACTCATAGCTGGTGCCATAGTAAATGGTGGGAAGAAGTAACTTGACTTCAGCTTTAGTTAGGCACATTATGTCAGTGATATACTATAAAAACTCACCAGGAAAGGCTAAACCAGTACAATGCTGACATAGACATCCTAGTTACTATGCATGACATTTGATAAGAGCATTTGGCCATCCAATGTGGCTAACACACATTAATGCAAAGTATCAGCAATTGGTAGATTAAAGTCACTCTTGGTGTCATAGGCATTAGGAATCTGGGATACTGAACATTTTTTCTGAAAAAAAAAATCATAAGGAGTATAGGAATATCAAGTTGTGTGTGTGACAGGAAGACATAAACTATCACACACACACACACACACACACACACACACACACACACACACACACACACACACACACACACACACACACATCTTCTAATTAAACATTTATTTTTTAGAAAATTCAAGATTGTGATCTGACAGTAGTGAATGCAAGGATGCTGTTGCACTGCACATAAGAAAATTACTAAATCCAGTCCTTAGATATGCAAGTGTTATTTGCAGGCAGGAAAATCAGAGAGGCCATCAAGGACATATGCATACAAAGTTTGTCTGTGTTAATGGAGAGCAGTGAAACCTTTACTAACTAAAAGTCGTATATTCTGAAATGAAAAGCCTCTATTACTTTAGAAAGTAATTTATAGTAGCAAATCTGAGGCTTACATTGTCCTCTACTTGGACAATGTACTTAATCCAGTCTTTGAAAAATACATTATTCAATTTAAACATACAAGAAAACCAAAATTAACCACCTGAAACATTAATGTTAACTAACTAAACTCTTAAGTGAGTGACTAGCAGTAACAGCTGGAAATCTAAAGCAGGTGTTGCCCTATACTTAAAGTATTAATTTCTGTTCACAGATTTGAGAGCAACAGTAGAAGCACATGGAACAAAGCAAGCTAATCATCAGGACATCAGTGTTATTAAAGGGTCTGTACCTGTCAGTGGAGCTCATCTAATAATGTTATATGATTTAAAATCTTGCCTTAGCAGACAGTCTTGTAGAAGTGTTAACTTGCATTTGTGATACACTCCTTTGAAAGGTCTGTATTGTTTTTTAGAAAACGTTAGCAGCAAATATAAGGCTGGTATGTTTCTCTATACTTCGGCAGAGTATTACATCCAGTATTCAGTTATACAAGAGACAGTCAGGAAAAAAAAACAAAGGGAGCCTCAAGGACATTGCTATCATAAGGGGACTGTCCCCTCAATAAATAACTAAATATCACTAAAATGGCTTTGACTAAATCTAGAACTGTTTAACTAATGACAGCCTAATCAATAACTCCTCAAAAACAATAGTAATTATTTTTGAGAACTATTCAAAGACTATGCTTAACAGATGAAGTACTAAACAGAAACTCTTTGGGTAACTCCTTCCACAAATATCAACTCAAACATACCTGATAATTTAACTTGATCAATACCTTGCTTTCTACCACATGCATGCAAACTAAAAGGCAATGCTTAAAATCAGCTTAAATGTGCGTGTAGAATTTTCCACTTTCTCACTGTACAAGTCATAGCCACTACTTCTCTAAAACCTTGACTGGGATAGATCTTTCCCTTCACTCCTTTAAAGTCATCATATAGTAATCCCCTGCTACAGGTCAATAATAAGAAAACCCTGCATTTTACTCTGTTATTAGTCAACAGAGAACATTATTATTAGCACCCATTATACAAAGCATTCTACTACTAATAATGTATGCATTATGCAAAGTTTAATGCTTGCTAGTGGCAGTGAGAGCTACTTTCTTACCAACATTTTCCCTCTTAAACTGATAAATTGTGCCGTCCACTTTTTTCTCAAACCAAAATAAACAAAGAACATCATGCAGTTTTTGCAACAAAAAGACACCTTTCTAAGTAAACCTGCATGATCTAGTACCACCAGAGAACCGGAATATGTCAATCAAATGTTCTCATTAATCTAGGTAAATACCGTAATAGTAAAAAGTCAACCTGCTGTTACACTTAATTATGACTTATCTATCAAAACCAGAATAACTTGGGAAAGTGTTATATGCATAGAATTAAATGGCTTAATCATTCTGGATAATGTGGTTAACCTTTAGTGGTTTGCAAAAGACAGAGACAAAATCGGCCACAAAGCATATGGCTAAACCATATGTTAATGGTTGTCTTTTTTGTCTAGTCACCAAAGACTAATGAACTTAAGTTAGATTCCACATGGACTAGTTTGAGAATTCATTTGTGCAATTCTTACAGTGTAAACATATACTATTAAATCTATTCACTGCTATGAACAATCACAGTAGTAAATTACAGAGGCCTGGTATTTTGTAGGATAATCATGCAATGGAATACAGGAGGTATACTGGTATTCATAAGAGTGGGAACACAAATATGGTGTTTGTCTCTAGTCTGTAAAGATAACACACAGACTCAGAAATTACTTATGGGTCTATTCTGACAGGAAAGAGTCATTGTAAATCTATATAGATTCTAAAGAGTCTCAGTCAAAATTTGTCTAAAGAATGTAATACTTGCTTTGAATACGTTATATTCTGTCTACCTGGGAATCTTTAATGTCCATAATTCTAATTTTAAGACACATATACTTCATCAAATCAAAAAGGAAAAACATTTGACATTTAGTACACGTCTCATATAAGTTATCCACCAAGATGCAGTAAACTAATGACCACTGTTTTTTGCTGAAAAAGAAATTTAGTCAGGGTATGTGACCATTTGGTAAACTCTGACAAAAGTGCAGTTAAATGTGTCATCTGTATCAATTGCCTCAGATATTCTAATAATTCTGAAACTATTATAAAACTGATAATCTGAACATCAGCAAACAAATGAAAGTGGTGAGTGGAGCCCTGAGCTCAAATGATTCTCTGCTGAAGAAGCTTGGAATATGTTTTATAAGATGATGTATACATTAATTGGCTGTTATGTTCCCTGGAAACCAAACTGAACTAAAATGAAAAGTATGGTGTACTAAATCCTAAGAGAAGCAGGGTGTGAGCTGAACGAGACTTTTAAAAGAGGTATGTATAAAGGATGTTTGGGGAGAAATATTAAAAACAGACCCATATCATTCTTTTCTTGAAAAAGAACTTCTAAGATAAAAATCAGTAATTCAGGATTAGATGGAATCACTGAATCTATGACACAGCCAGAGGAAATGACAAATGCATTTGCTATGTATTTCAGTAGCACACTTAATAAAATAGAAAAAAAAAAACATTTATAACTTTAATAAACATCAACTAGATGTTATATTGCCATACCTGACTGATGACATGGTAGATAACTGAGAAGAAAAATGAAGAATTACAGCTCATGGTCAACTGGAAATATCCCAGGGGTGTTTCAAATAATTTCCAAATTCACAATATTTTTGCACTTTAATGACTGTTTTAAAAATCACGAAGTGAATGTTTTGTATCAAACACATGGACTTAAAATAGCAATAACATTCAAGCTGAGAACTTTCCACCAATGAGTTTAACTTCCTGCATAACAAAATGTTTTGAGAGATTTTTGATAAACATTTTGTTAGTTTATCTGTTAATTGTTGTTGACCATGTTAGATCAGCTAGGTTTGTCTTACTTACAAGTGAGATCAGAAGTGGTATTCATACTGAATGGGGTCCATTTGTCAAGTATAGTGAGGAAACTCCCCTATTCATTTTCCAGTTCTGAGAATAAGTCAGATATGCTGGGAGGTCATGTCTGTTGTTTTTGTGCTTAAGGAGTTTCCTCATAGTTACATTAAAATATGGCTGAACTGAATGATTTGGAAGGATAGGCTATAAAAAGTGAAAATTACAGAAGTCATGTTTTGACTTTAAGAAACTGCATGACCTCTGAATTATAGCATTTTTCTATTATGGAGTAGTGTGCCTGGTTTACTAGTGAAAGCTCTAGAAACAGTTTTGGAGGAGACAGTGCAGCAAGTTACAGATGGCCATATGGAGGCCATGGAATCTGAAGGATTTGGGTGGAGTTGTAATGTTTTTATACAGAGGGTCAAAATTCAGACTGCATTTCTTACAAAATGTTATTGTGTACCCAACTGGCTAATCATAGGTTCATAGGTTGGTACTAGGCTATCAGCCCTAGGGCCTATACAAGCCTAGCCATATCAATTCCCTGGCTATTTCTTCCCACATTATTTACTTTCATGTCTTCAGAACTGATGTTTTGTGTGACTACAGACATGGCAGCACACCCAATATAGACAAACCTAACATGATGCAGCTGTTTATATGTATTTATACCTAAAAATACTAAATAAAGTGAATTTTGTCTGAGTGTCACACCATATGTTCCTGATAATTTTGTAGAAAATTTGGCCTATTTCCAATATATAGAGTTACATTGGTAGATACCCTATCTTGTTTCTCAGAGCTAATAGGATGCTAACTTTGTCATTCTTTACCATAAAATACATATATTATATGTTCTGGCTAACAAACTCAGTGAATACCAGTACTGTATCTGTACAGTGTTGTTATAACATTTTAAACTGTATTTAATTCTCAAAAAAAATGATAGCTGACATTCTTTTTTAAAATTACAGCAAAACTGTTGCAGTATTCATGATCAGCACATAGAATTTCTAATTATATTTTCTTAAAAATAATGGCACAAAACTAACTCAGCTTCACAAATATGCTGAACATATGCATTTGAGTTATATGTTCTTTTGTATGAAGGCATACAGTTTAATGAAGAATCTATATATATACTAGGAATTGTTTTTGATTAAGTGACTATAAGAAAAAATGGGGAAAAGTACTACAAGAAATAAAAGATATATGTAAGTTTTGGAACACATATAAATTGGCATATAGAAATAAAGTATATTTGATAAATTCCATCTTAAAAGGTAAAATAGCAAAGGTATCCAATACCTATATGATATCAGTACAATATGAAAAAGAAATAATGTCTGTTATATTTGCATTCGTATGGGTGTCAAGACTGAATCCAGTCAAAAGCGGAATTTTGTATATGAAAGAAGAACCAGGAGGATTAGGCCTAATAAACCCTATTGCACATACAACATCTTTAAATCTATACAGAGCTTTAATAGGAATTAAATTTGAAGGAATGTAAGAATCTGATAGGATTTATACTATATTATAAATATTCATGTTTTGGGGAAAAATGGAAATAGGAAAAAGGCTCAAGGGAGTTATGAATGAAGAGATTAGAATAAAATTTTGTCATGGAAATTAAAAGTGAATATGAGTAAAAAAACAAAGGAATGGTATATAAATATTATGAGACAATATTAATGTACTGATCACTGGAAACATTTAGAAATAAGAAAAAAGAAAGCAATATTAACAAGATATAAATGGTACAAGAATATTCATGAATGTAAAGATTTTTATGGAAGTTGTCTATAAGTAAATTACCTGTCAAGGCAAACATGCCTTGTAAGAAAAGACAAGATAGAATGTGTAATCATTGAAAAGAATTTGAAGCTACAGAGCATGTATTTTTGAATTGTTTTACAGTTAAAAAAATATGGGAAGAAATATGTAAATGTAAAATGTTGAAAGGTTTTACAAAAATGGAGCAAATCAATATGGATATGATCAAATATAGTTTTTATGATAAATGAAGAAAATCAATAGAATAATATTTTTGTTTCATGGACATTATGGACTGAAAGACTGGATGAAATTAAGTTAATGGAAATGGGTACTGGCAGACAATCTAAAGAAAATAACATGTTTGGTCATGGAAAAAGAGGGGGATGATCATCAAAATGAATTTAAGTAATATTTGTATAAAGTGTAAATAACTGTAAATATTGTAAATATGTATGTAATTATTGTGTAAATAAGTGATGTTTAATAAAAGTTACTCGTTATGGCACTCATAGGTCATGTAACTGAGTGCATGTGTCCATTCTTTTTCTTGTATGGAGGTGGCCGGGAGAACAGTGTGCAAAGATGGGGATTGTGGGAGATGGAGATGAGGTGACTGCCATCTTCATAGTGATTTTTTGGATCTTGTTGAAGAAAAAATGGTTTGAGATGGCAAAGAAGAAGCCTGAATGGAAGACTCAGAGGAAATCATCTAGAGAGAATTATTCGAGGGATCAAGATATGAGGAAGGAATTATAATTACAACCCTCCAGTTGGGAAAGTTGCAGGATGATGTATTAGAAAACATATTGGAGCAGAGTGGACCAGAAAAGGGTAAATATGCTTTCTAGGCTGAAATAATGAAGAAGTTAAGCAATGAAGAAGAAAAACAGAAGACATTTTTTGCAGAGATAGTAGGCACACTAAAAGAAGTGGAAAGAAGGAAAAAAGAAGATGGAAGATTTAGATAAGAAGAAATGGATTGTAAAGAATACAAAGCAAAGAATAAATAGAATTGGACAGGTATGAGATTAGGGACAAGTTAATTTTGACTTTAGGCATAAATGCACAGCAGGGAACAGCTTTCATTCTAATTAAAAAAAAATACATACTGTGATATCTTTTTTGAGACTGCTGACATTTTCAAAAGTTTTCTGAAGAAATATGGGAAAAAGATATTTATCCTTGAAATAGCTATGTTGTAAAGACTTTCTTTAGAGAAACACAGAAAAAGATTAATGTACTGTTTCAAAAGGACACAGAGAGAGAGAGAGACTAAAATATTTATTAAAAAATGTTTGCAATGAAGTAAAGGACATTTCAAAAGCATTTGATAATAGAGGACTTTGGATAGGAGCTTGGGACTATAATGCAATTTTGAAAATGGAGAATGCTAAAATTATATATATATTCCTGGTGTGATTAATGTTGATGGACACAGAGCTGTTAAGTATTCGGGGCAACCTAAAACATGTTTTTTTTTCTGTGGGAGGGAGGGACATTTTGTAAACGATTGTAAAAGAAAATATGTTATTTATGTGGGGAAACTGGTTATAATGTAAGGAATTATAAAGCAGTGTGTTATAAATATAAGTTAACAGGACATGTAGGGATGGATTGTGAGAGGCACAGGAAGCTAGAATGTGAAGCTGAACAACAAAATGTAAATGATAAAACAATTGCAGGATCAACAAAAGGAAATGGGAGAAAGTAATGACATAAATCAAGAAGAGATTTTGGACAATATACATAAAGGGAAGGGGAGAAAGAGAGTGGAACAGAAAATTAACGATGAGGACATAAATTGGAATGTAGTTAAGAAGAAACATATGATTGAGAAAAGAGTTAAAGATAGGAAAAAGAAAATTTCAGGAATCAAGAATAAAAGTTAGGAAAGGAAATGGATAATTAAAATAATTTTCCATAGATTAAAGAGTAGTAAATCTCAGAATTCTACCAATGTTAATAGTGTTTAGCAGGGAGAATTGTAATAATAGAATGGTGAAAGGGTTGTAAGGTGGATTTGATAGTATTAGAAGTTATTAGGATTTTGACTAAAGAAGAAAGAGAACAAACAGAGACATCATGGCCAGGTGGTATAGTATGGAATTTGAGACATGGAAAATGTTCAGGTATTGCCATAGTGTAAAGACCATGAAGATTAATGGTAGTGGATTTTAGATGGGAAGGAAAGATATATAGATTAATAGCAGTATATGCTTATGTCTTATATAAAGAAAGGGAGAAATTGTTTTTTAGATAAATTGCCATAGTGAATATGGACATAATAGTAACAGGAGACTTTAAAAGTCATTTAAGAAATAAGACATAATAAAAACGTGGAAATCTAAAATTATGGAATTTAAGTGAGCACTCATATCAGAGAGGGAGATTTCAAACAGAAACTGAATATTTTCTTCTGTCTAAAACTATAAACAAGCAGTAGACAAGTAGTAGACATGGGTTTTTCAGATCATTTAACAATATGGATTGAGATAGATGGAAATAAAGAATATATTAAAACAGGAAAAGGTTTTAAGAGAATAAATGAAAAAGAATGAATAAGAATAATCAAGAACACAATAAAATTATGGAAAGATTTAACAATGAAAGATTTGTATAAGAATTGGTCAGAATGGTGGACAATATTTAAAGAAAAGTATAAAAAGATGTATTTAATATGGAAGAATGGGAAAAGATACAAAAAGAATGTGGGTGAATTCATATTGTTTTGAGTAGTTTAGAGAAGAATAAAAAACATTATTTTAGGAAAGAAAAACTTCATCAAAAGCTGAGAGAAAATTGAAGAGTTATTATATAGGTAAAGATATTTTTATAGGGAGAAAGGAAGACATATCATTCTATTTAAGTACTAAAGTTAAGGAAGACAATGGTGTAATGAGAGAAATGAAAAATAGTGATGGGGAACTTTAAATAATGGATATTGTAGATACTTATGTGAAAGGGATGTTAAAAGAAAGAGGCTTAAAAAGAAAAGGTATGTGGAAGGTAAAACAGTTTACAGAAGGAAAAAATAATGGATTAGAACAAATTACAATAGCTGAGATAGATAAGGTAATTGTAAATGTAAATACAGCAGCTGGATTGGATGGCATAGGATATGGAATGTATGTGAAATTAATGGCATGTCAAAAAGAAATATTAATAAAAGTATTTAATTAGTTAAATGGGATAAAGTATAAAGAAATATATGAGGGTGTGATAAGATTTATATAGAAAAAGGGAGAAAAAAATGAAGTTAAAAATTGGAGACCTGTAATGTTGAATAATTGTGATTATAAGTTATTCATGAAAGTAATACAGAAAAGATTAGAAAATAAATTACATTATATAATACAAGAAGATGTTTATGAGTTAGAGGAAAAGGAGTTCATTAGATATTAATGATAATTAGGGAAATGGATAATATTAAGCAAGGTCAGATAGAAAATTAATAGTGGCATGTATAAATAAAGCATTTGATTCAGTAGAGCATAATACTTTATGGCACTTAATGGAGGAATATAATTTTAGTGTAACACTAGAAGGAGTATGCAAGCAGTATATAAAAATACTAAATGATTAGTTTAGTGAAAAAAAAGGTGAAGTGTAAAACAAGGATGCCCAATGAGTAGTTTTTTGTTCATAATGGTTATGAATAGTGTTTCAAAAGGATTAAATGCGGAGCTGGATAAGAGTAAATATATACAAGAAATGGGGGTAAAGTATCTTATGTCTTATGCTGATATAATATTAATAGCAAAAATGGAAAAGAAATGGAGAAAGTGATTACAAGTGGATATGATAAATTACAAGAAGTTGGTTTTGAATAGTAATAAAGAAATATGTAAAGCTTTAGGAGGTAAGAAAGATTTGAAAGGTTTGAAAGGTATACAGTTTGGGAAAACAAAATCAGCATTAGGAATTGAATTTGGAGAGCATGAAATAATAGAGCAAGGGAAGACAATCTTGAGAAATTTATAAGGATTTAAAGTTATGTGGATTAGGTATGAGCTATCATTATGTAAAAAGTATATTTAATAAATTCAGTATGGATGGAAAATTATTGTATTTATGATTCCAAGAGAGATATGGAAAAACAATTATTGATATTTTTCAATTTATCTGGGGATCCAGATTGAATCCAGTCAAAAAAGGAGTTTTGTACATGAAAAAAGACAAGGGGGGTTTGGGTTTATTGAATCTGATAATGCGTGGAGCATCTTTAAAATTATATAGAGCTTTGAGATTGATAAGTGGAAAAGAAAATATGTTGGTGATGAATATATTTAAGGAAAATAGAAGAATAAAGTTTAATCAAAAAGAATAAAAGAGAGAGAATGGAAGAATGAGATAAGGATATACTAAGAAAAAAGATCAAAATGTGGAATTAAGGATTGATGAAATTGATAAAAACGGGAAAAGCTGGTACAAAAAATATTACTAAAAAGTATATGAATCCTTGGGAAATTTTAATAAAAGGAAACATTTAAGCTGTAAAGCAAATAAATAGATGGTGTATGAAACATGTTGTATATCAAGATTTTTGTGGAGATTTAAAAGTAACAAATCTGTTAAAAAATATGATTTATAAAATGATTGATGAGAGAATTTGTTTATATTGTGGAAGCTCAGAAACAGAAGATGTAAAATAGTTAAACCTTTATGGGAAAACATAATAGAAAGTAAAATAATTAAAAAATTGAGAGACTATAAAGAAATTAGTATGGACATGATTGAATGCTTTTTTATGAAAAGCATAGTAAAGAATATGTTAATAATGTGGATAAAAATATTTGGTATAATTTGGACAATTTGGAATGGAAGGTTAAATGAAGTTATGTTTAATGACAAATGGATATTACCAGATATAAGGAAAATGAAATGGTAGTTATGGAGAAAAGAGTGGAGGTATGTATGAAATGTAAGCAATGAAGAGATGTAATATGAAATGTTCTCTTTTTGTAAATATGGTAGTTTTCTTTTTTGTAAATATATAAATATGTAAATATCTAAATAACTTATAAATAAAAATCCCCTACTCTTTATGATAGGTGTTTTGGGATCTTTTTCATCCACCTATTACCACCAACTTAGGCAGATGGGGCCTTGGTTTAACATCTCATCTGAAGGATGACAGACTCAGGAGTGCAGAACACCCGCCCAAATCCTACGTGTCAGTGGCAGTAATTGGTCTACAATCTTCTTCACCAAATACAAGCAAACTACATGTTGTGGCACTGACACAACAGGTAATCTCCTATTTGAGACACTTATACCTACAATACAGGATATGCCTAAAATTCCCTTGAGTATTTAGCAAATAAGCTTGTTAGAGGCTGCAGTGTTCTTGTCAGGATTCTTACTCCTCTGGTATCTCCTTCTCAGTGAAGTCAGACCATAAACTTGGGACCTTCTCCTTTAAACTCCCATAAGTTCGTGAAGCAAACCCCACTGAATTTATAAAGTGCAAACATACCAATATCTACCTTTTGTAGGGCAAAATAGCAAAATTAATTCTTGACTGCACTTCCCCAGACTTTAATTCAACAAAAAGCTTCACTATATAATTTTACACCTATTTAGAAAAATGCATAGAACTAACCGTTCCTTCCAGAACTAAATATCATACTTAATTCAAGAACAAACTACCCTGGTAGTCCACCACTGCAATTTAAACCATTAATACAAAAGAAAGAAAGAATTTGGGTAATTCCAGTGCCATGGTTGGATAAATCCCTGACTACACCCCAGCCATCCCTCATTTGATTATCAGCTTGGGTGGCTGTCCGAGCAGCAGGGAGAGGTGAACATTATCATCACTTGTGAAAGGGTGGTTCTGTGGGCATCTCTTGTGATAATCCCTTTTGGAGGCTGGAGATATTGATATTTTTGGCATGGTCTAAAGGGGGAATAGGGTGGGCACATTGCCGAGCTGTGGAGGTGGGTTGAAATGATTTGCTCACTCATCTCTTAGACACAGCCACAAGAATCATGTAGGGGAGTAACAGGTTAGGTCATAAAGGAAAACATTTGCTTTGTGGATGTTGTGGGCTAGACCTGCAGGATGCCCTTCAGACACATGCTGGCCCCAGCTCTATAGCAGCACTTCTGGAGGGGGGATTAGAAAATGGATTTTAGGCCCAGTCTTGGGTGTGATGCACTCAGTAGGGACCTGTAGGGTGATGCAGAGGGGAGAAAAATCCCTCGCCCACAAAAAAGAAACTCCTTAAATTATTTGGAAAGAATAAACATTATATTCGAAAGGATAATATAAGAAGCATTGCAGAAAAAATGAAGAACACTATCAGATTCACTAAAGGAGACCAAAAACATATGCTGGCCTCTGAAGGCAAAGATGATTCTAAATTGCCTTAACAAGGTCAACAGTCAACAAAACTGATATGTTCATGACTAGAGTGATTCCATTAGAACTTTATGAATATTTGAAAGTTAATAGCCTGCAAATTACCGTCAGTGGTCTCCGTAAAGTCCATAAGAATCTGAATGACCCTCCATTATGACCCATCATCTCAGGAGATGGATGGATCACTGAACCAGCTTCAATATTTGTGGAACAAAAGCTAAAGATGGTACTGAGTAAGGCAACAACAGTACTTAAAGATACACAACACTTCCTAACTCCCTATTTGATTTCACAAGTACCAACACATATGATTCCAGTTATCTCATGGTTACTCTGGATGTATAGAGTCTGTTTACTGTTATCCCTAATGATTTCAATATTGACTCTGTAAGGATGTTCTTTCATGAAAAGAGTGAATTTAACAACAACATTGTTATGGTTATTTGTATGTTACTTGAGATGACACTTGAAAACAACGTATTTATGTTTAATGAAAGGATATTTTGGCAGAAATGGGGTATAGCAATGGGCAGCCCATGTGCAAATAGTTATGCCAATTAAGTGTTAGCTAAATGGGAAGACTGTGTTCAGTAGCATTCCACTTTTTCCAAAGATTCTGTATCATAAGTCTTTTGTCTATGATGTGTTTTTAATTTGGGATGGCACACAACAGTGGTTAAATGCCTTCATAAAATATCTTGAGGGAACTACTTCCTTCACTTCCTTTCTCAAATTCAGCATGAAAGCTTCAAATACAGAAACAGATTTCTTAGATGTTTCTCTGTGGATTGAAAGAGATGGAATGGATTGAAAGAGATGGAACTCTAATTACTCATTTGTACAGGAAGGATTGTTGGAAGAATAATTTACTTCATCGGAGCAGTATGTGCCCTGGTTATATATACAATAACATCATGAAGGGCAATTCTTGAGAACATTGTGGCTCTGCAGTAGGGATGACAATCCTATACATGGCTCTCAAACACCTTGAACAGAGTTTTAAATAAAGTGGTTATAAAGAAGGAGAGGTTAATAAGTCTAAGATGAAGATAATGGACCCAAGAGACACTAAAGGGAGACCATTATTTTCCAATAGGAATTATGCAAGATATTGCAGCAGCACTACTACACCTTCCAGGAATAAGGATGTACAATTGCTGTTAACTTATTCATCTGACACTAGACATATATGTGAGGTCATTCACGAGAACTGGAATATTCTCCCAAGTGATGATGACCCAAAGAGGATCGTAGGGGATTACCCATCCTTCTACTATAAGAACAGTTCCAATCTGAAGAGATAATTATGTCAAGGAACAAGATTACGCACACGTCAGCTTTCCAGTAGGACTGGCACCTACCCTTGTAGATAATGTAAGGCATGTAAATATATTTCAGGTGTGAATTAATTTATACATCCAAATTTTGAGAAGAAATATGAGGCTCATTTATATGCTGATTGTAAGAGCAGAAATATGATCTATCTTGCATTTTGCACAATATGTGATAATTTTTGCATTGACAAAACTAATTGACCTTTGAAGGGGAGAATTCTGCAGCATGTAAGGGACATCTGCAATGCCAATATTAAAAATGCTTCAGTTGGTTTATGTTCTGGACCATGGTAGTTGGATTATTTTATTTTTGCAAAGCTAAAAAAAAAACAGTGGGTGAAGGACCATGATCAAGGACAGCTGTTGTCTTTATTTACGTAGAAAGTTGCTAGAATAACAGGATTTGTTTGGCATATTTTTAAAGACTGTGACATCTGAAACTTAAATGTCTTAGGATCATAGGAAGTTACTAGGCTATTGGCCCTGAGGTCCTTATAAGCCTAGCCAAGAGTTTAACCCATGGTTAGATAAGTCAGCACACAAAATCCATGGCCAGCAGGGACACAGGTGAAATCCCAGGGGTATATATTGTTTCCCATCCAGTTGCACTTGAAAAGGGATAATGAGGTACTCTGCCTGATGTGGAGTGGGAGTCTGTTCCACAGATGGGGGAGTCTCAGGGACACAAATCTGTCCAGCCAACAAGTCTTATTCATGTCACAGCCCAGGTTGTGTGTGTGGGTTACTTGAGTGGAGCTTGACTTGCAGATATGCAGCAGTCCCATCAAGGTGAGGTCTGAGATTGCTTTGTATACCAGACAGTGGTCCCCTGTGAGGAGTCTGTATGAAACTGAGTAGAAGGACAGGGCTTTTAGCCTATCTGTGTAGGGTAGATGTTTGAAGCCTTGGATTCTTCTCATGAGGAACCTCAGTGGTCTCTCCAGCTGCTGCATGTACAGCGATTTGCAAGGATTTATAAAGAAAGAATACAGGGATGTTATGACCTCCTTATCCCTGAATGAGATACCCTTACTTATGAGGTGGGCCATGTAGAAAGCTTTCCGTACAATGGAAGAAACATGGTGGTCAAAAGTCAGGTTGCTATCAACCTGGCCGCCCAAATCCCTTATGACTGATTGTGTGCTTAGGACATTGTTATTAATGTGATAATATGTGGGGATGTCACTTTCCCCAAAGGGGATGATGATGATGCCACATTTCTGGCACCAGTCATTTATTTGGGTGAGACTCTCTTGGAGGACATCCACATCACTTGGGGAATTGACCGCGCCCAGCTTGCAGTCATCTGCAAACTTGTACAGCCATAACCCACTGGTTTTGGCCTGCACCTCAGACAAGTATATCCTGAATAACAGAGGCCCCAAGACCGATTTCCTGGGGTACACCACTCATTATGGGTCTACTGCTTGAGGTGGCTTCCCCTATTTTGATTAGGTGGGTTCTATCAGTGAGCCAGTTTGCTACCCATCTAGTAACATATGGATTGATGCCTAGCTGAGAGAGTTTATCTATTATGCCAGAGTGGGAAATAATGTCGAAGGCTTTAGCCAGATCAAGGTAGGCGGTGTGCACCATCTTCCCCTCGTCCATGGCTTTGGTGACTGTCTCAAAGAAGTCACCCAGATTTAACAGACATGACCTCCCCTTGACAAAGTCAAAATGTGTGGGGTCAGGTGTTTGGAGGTTGCCGATGTCCCTGTTAATGAGGTCCATGATAATCCATTCCATGGCCTTGCAGATCAGGCTAGTTAGCCTGATGGGTGTATAATTTTCTGGATCTCCACCTTTGTGTAAAGGGATGACTGTGGCTGCCCTCAATTTGGCTGGGACAAAGCTGGTACTCAGGCTTTGGTTGAATAGGGTGCCTAATGGTGCTGCAAGATCATGCCTGAGTTCATGTAGGATGCAGCCTGGGATGTTATTGGGTCCCATGGAGGCTGTATTTTTTGCCTTTGAGAGGGCAATAATGACCTGTTCCCTAGAGATAAGGGGAGGGTGGTAGGTACTGGGGATGTCCTGATTTACTGATGGGGGGACAGAGAGGTGATGTTTTTGCTGAATCTGTCAGCCAGTAGGTTGGCTATATCTACAGCGTTTGTGTATGTGGTGTCCTTGACCACCATTTCTGAACAGATCTGGGTACTTGCCTTATGATTGTCTCTACAACATACACTTATTATTTATTAAGTGCAATTGTCACTGATTTGCCTAAAAACACAATTTTTTACAAGGAGCAGACCACAATATGATGCAAAACAGAGAACAATTGAAGACACTTTAGTCCCCCACTCACCTCTGTGATCATCAATAACAGCCACTTTTATGATTGCAATATTTGATTGTGGTCAAATGAATGAATAAATACATTCCAATGTGGCAGTTATATATTTATGATCTCAGCTCACTGATGTCTGAATTTAGTGTGCAACGCACTGCAATCCCTCCTAAAATTCCTCTCATCCTTTTTGCTATTAAATCAAGGAGAAAGCTAAAAAAAAAAAGTTAGGACCAAAGTCAGGGACAGGTTTTACCTTTACATAATTAGATATTTGCCAGAATAATGAGTTTTGCATTGTCATGATTTTTATGAAGTTTGTTAGTTCCTAAACTGAAATGTCTGTCATTATTTAGTAACTTCAGTCTTAACTGATATGCATAAACACACACACACACACACACACACACACACACACACACACACACATATTTTTGGCAAGACTCAGACTGAAATGAATAGCAAAATCTGGCACGTTTTGTAAAATCAGAGACTGTTGAGGATTTATCCCCTCCACGCATACATAAATACAATTACAGCAACATCACATATTCATAGATTAATAAATAGCCTTGCTCCCACTTGTGCCTCTGCAGCAGTCTCTTCATTTCTTCTTCCACTCTGTCTTACTATATGAGATTTCTTTGCAACGCGATAGATGTGCAGAGTTCTGTTTACCAAGAACAAAACAGAAAGACAGAATGTTGACTGTTATTTCATTTAAAAATAATAGTCTTCTTTCTGGTTTTAAATAGCATCCATAAAAACACTTGCTTATTTATTTATTTTTAACTGGGGAGTTGCAGCCAAGCATTGAGTACAACAAGCCACCCTGCTGCTTTAAAGACATATTGATCTCTATGGCTTCTATCTATCTATCTATCTATCTATCTAATTATTTTTATTATTTGTTAACCGGGTTTGTTACCAGGTCCATAAACTCTTATCTGCAATATGAATTATATTGCATTTCTTGCCATTTAGGTGTGGTTACCAAAGCGGGCATTGGTCTAATCCAGGTCCTTCTCTAGAATATGAGTGCAAAATACACTAGTATTTCTCATTTGAGATATTTATTTGTTTTTTTCTATATTGAAATTAACTGTCGATGTTTTTTCTTTGTTTTTACTTTTGTTTAAAATATTTACCATTAAAGTAGTGGCTAAGGGAACAAACATGCCTACCGCTTTTGTCAGTGTTATGGCCTGCTGGGAAAATAATTGCTATAAAAATTAGAATTATAAACATTTAATTGGTAATTTTTTATTACTTGATACAATACAGATAAGTTACTTGAACAGTTTAAGAATATCATTAATGAAACTATAGCTTTTCTTTACTTTTTACAGGAAGAATCTTGGATAATAAAATGCAATACTTAAATGTGGACATTTATTATAATACAGGTTCCAACAGTTTTCAGTTTAAGACTTTTGAAAAAGATACTTATGTTAAATCATTCTATGTCTTTAGTTGCCATCCAATTTTTTATGAAAAAGAATATGATGTTGCCACATTTAATTTCTGAAATTAACACTTTTAAGGAGAAAGGACTTGAATGAAACTTATGTTTGAAAATGAGTTATGTAGCACAGATGATTGAGCAGCATATTGATGAAGTTTTTACTAACAGAGATTAGAAGGTAGGCGGTGTGCACCATCTTCCCCTCGTCCATGGCTTTGGTGACTGTCTCAAAGAAGTCACCCAGATTTAACAGACATGACCTCCCCTTGACAAAGTCAAAATGTGTGGGGTCAGGTGTTTGGAGGTTGCCGATGTCCCTGTTAATGAGGTCCATGATAATCCATTCCATGGCCTTGCAGATCAGGCTAGTTAGCCTGATGGGTGTATAATTTTCTGGATCTCCACCTTTGTGTAAAGGGATGACTGTGGCTGCCCTCAATTTGGCTGGGACAAAGCTGGTACTCAGGCTTTGGTTGAATAGGGTGCCTAATGGTGCTGCAAGATCATGCCTGAGTTCATGTAGGATGCAGCCTGGGATGTTATTGGGTCCCATGGAGGCTGTATTTTTTGCCTTTGAGAGGGCAATAATGACCTGTTCCTAGAGATAAGGGAGGGTGGTAGGTAGTAGGGATGTCCAGATTTACTGATGGGGACAGAGTGGTGATGTTTTTGCTGAATCTGTTAGCCAGTAGGTTGCCTGTATCTACAGCATTTGTGTATGTGGTGTCCTTGACCACCATTTCTGAACAGATCTGGGTACTTGCCTTATGATTGTCTCTACAACATACACTTATTATTTATTAAGTGCAATTGTCACTGATTTGCCTAAAAACACAATTTTTTACAAGGAGCAGACCACAATATGATGCAAAACAGAGAACAATTGAAGACACTTTAGTCCCCCACTCACCTCTGTGATCATCAATAACAGCCACTTTTATGATTGCAATATTTGATTGTGGTCAAATGAATGAATAAATACATTCCAATGTGGCAGTTATATATTTATGATCTCAGCTCACTGATGTCTGAATTTAGTGTGCAACGCACTGCAATCCCTCCTAAAATTCCTCTCATCCTTTTTGCTCTTAAATCAAGGAGAAAGCTAAAAAAAAAAGTTAGGACCAAAGTCAGGGACAGGTTTTACCTTTACATAATTAGATATTTGCCAGAATAATGAGTTTTGCATTGTCATGATTTTTATGAAGTTTGTTAGTTCCTAAACTGAAATGTCTGTCATTATTTAGTAACTTCAGTCTTAACTGATATGCATAAACACACACACACACACACACACACACACACATATTTTTGGCAAGACTCAGACTGAAATGAATAGCAAAATCTGGCACGTTTTGTAAAATCAGAGACTGTTGAGGATTTATCCCCTCCATGCATACATAAATACAATTACAGCAACATCACATATTCATAGATTAATAAATAGCCTTGCTCCCACTTGTGCCTCTGCAGCAGTCTCTTCATTTCTTCTTCCACTCTGTCTTACTATATGAGATTTCTTTGCAACGCGATAGATGTGCAGAGTTCTGTTTACCAAGAACAAAACAGAAAGACAGAATGTTGACTGTTATTTCATTTAAAAATAATAGTCTTCTTTCTGGTTTTAAATAGCATCCATAAAAACACTTGCTTATTTATTTATTTTTAACTGGGGAGTTGCAGCCAAGCATTGAGTACAACAAGCCACCCTGCTGCTTTAAAGACATATTGATCTCTATGGTTTCTATCTATCTATCTATCTAATTATTTTTATTATTTGTTAACCGGGTTTGTTACCAGGTCCATAAACTCTTATCTGCAATATGAATTATATTGCATTTCTTGCCATTTAGGTGTGGTTACCAAAGCGGGCATTGGTCTAATCCAGGTCCTTCTCTAGAATATGAGTGCAAAATACACTAGTATTTCTCATTTGAGATATTTATTTGTTTTTTTCTATATTGAAATTAACTGTCGATGTTTTTTCTTTGTTTTTACTTTTGTTTAAAATATTTACCATTAAAGTAGTGGCTAAGGGAACAAACATGCCTCCCGCTTTTGTCAGTGTTATGGCCTGCTGGGAAAATAATTGCTATAAAAATTAGAATTATAAACATTTAATTGGTAATTTTTTATTACTTGATACAATACAGATAAGTTACTTGAACAGTTTAAGAATATCATTAATGAAACTATAGCTTTTCTTTACTTTTTACAGGAAGAATCTTGGATAATAAAATGCAATACTTAAATGTGGACATTTATTATAATACAGGTTCCAACAGTTTTCAGTTTAAGACTTTTGAAAAAGATACTTATGTTAAATCATTCTATGTCTTTAGTTGCCATCCAATTTTTTATGAAAAAGAATATGATGTTGCCACATTTAATTTCTGAAATTAACACTTTTAAGGAGAAAGGACTTGAATGAAACTTATGTTTGAAAATGAGTTATGTAGCACAGATGATTGAGCAGCATATTGATGAAGTTTTTACTAACAGAGATTCCTATTTTAAGCCTATTTTACAAGTTTTCACAAAATGAGTGTACGGTATTGAATAATATAAATGAGTTGAATTTAAATTCAGCAGTGGTCATTATGATGTCAGTAGATACTGAAGAAATAATAACAGAATATTATCAGTAATTGGAAGGTTATTAAGGGCAGTGAGGACTTATTCCTAGGTTTATTTATAAGACTGGATTTAGCATTGTTTTACTTGAGTCTAGGAAGCCAGTAATCAAATGTTATCCCACTAATAAAAGCTGGTGTACTTACTGCTACAATTGGGGCTTGGTTTGTAAGTAACAGTTGAAACATTTATGTTGGGAGTGTAGAAAAATCATTTTGAGTATCTGATCATTCTAAATGTAGTTCCAGTGGACTAGTGTATAAAGCTACATGCCCACACTGCAAGTGTTTCTATGTAAAAACTACAAGGGAACTCTCAGTCAGCATATACGAGCACTGGTTAGCCATTAGAAATAAACTGGGCATTATGCAAACATGGTGTCATTTTTTGGCAGTTTCAAAGGGTCTATGTTTGGTGTTTTGGACCAGGTTGTGATTGATAACAGAGGAGAAGACTTTAGTAATATTATGGAGAAAAAAGAATTGAAGTGTCAGCTGAAATTGCAGGTAGGTAAACTTCACAGACTCCATGACAGTGTTGGTGTTAACAGTGTCTTAAAATTTAGACCTCTATTCTAGTCATCAAGTCTACTTGTTTGCATTTGATGGTATTTTTAATACATTTTGGCTGGTGGTATTTATTATTTTTTTTTTTTTTTAATATTTGAATGAGTTACTTTGTTTTTCTTAGGTGAATTTTGAATATGTGATTTATATGTGAGAGTATTTAAAGGGCTATTACATTCATTGTTGCTATCTGGTGAAGTCTGTATTTAAGTAGACAAAAAGATGTATTAAAATCATTTTTGTGTTCCATAATTTTTTTTGTTAAGCATTGAGCTAAGATAGTTGAAATACCACACAAAAAATGCATTGATTCATTAAATCCCCCTTACCTTCATGGGAGGTTTTATAAATGCTCTTTCAGCTTACCATAAAGCTCTGTCATCTCTAAACACAGCTAAATGAAATATGTATTTCAAAACAGTCTTTAATGTGTCCATCACCTTATAGAGCAGTATTTAAAGCTGCTTAAAACAGCTAAGGTGGACTGATATAAAAGCCAAAATATTACAATAACAATAAGGGATTGCACTTGCTTTTGATCAATTGATTGTTTATATTGATTATTTATATTACTGTGCTTTTATTTTACATGACATAACAAGAAAAAAATCATTAAAATGTTAAAAATAATAAAATGTGTAATGGCTGCTACCTTGATGTTCCACAGTGTGTAAATATATCACTTGTTAATCAGATACATTTATGATGTTTACATTTATGTAAACCTCTTATTATTGATTAAAAAATGTACATTTAACTAATTTGTAGAACTGTATATACTTCTTACATACTATTTCCATGTAATTTGTAGCACTTTTCTCATTTGGGCTTTCTGTGAAAATTAGCTTATGTCCATTAAATAGATGCATCTTTGTTATACACAATTTGTCTTTTATACATGCATATTGATTTTTCTCTGAGCCTCCATTCCTCACTTATTCCATTGTTAAAAAGAACTACACCTTTCTTATTGTGAAGTATCTCACTATTAAAGATTAGACTATTTAATCTACAAGTTTTGATATATTTATCAATGAGTCAACAGTAACTGTATAAATATTTCCTGATCCCAACTCCCCAAGTCTATAAGCTCCAGAATGCATTTGTATTTATTAGCTGAATTGCAAAATTTCATTGAGAGCAACCTTTATTCATCCTTGCACTGTATTTTATTTATTGACATTTAATTACCCAGAAAGTCCGACTGGGTAGGAGCTCATTTTCAGCAGAGGCCCAGGCAAAAAAAAAAAAAAAAAAACAATAATTCTACTTTCTTTAAAAATAATAATAAAAAAAAAAAAAAAAAACCCAAAAAATACAGTTTAAAAATATCCCAGATTAGATGTAATATGAAAACCTTGGTTAAGAATAGATACACATTATATGACAATAATTTAATAGTTCGATAAATTTTAGCTAGTCTATAGCAGGGCCAGTGCTAGCATTTTGGCACCCCCAGCAAGTTTCAAGTTGGGGGCCCTACACAAGAGAATATCAAGTGTGACCATATTGCCATCACACCCCCTTCCCTGTCAAGCTCATCCAGCACCATTTAACCACTAAAATGTCACTACATTCAGATCATTAAGAATTGATGTGCCAAGGTACACACTGGCATTTTAGTGCCATTGTTACATTATGATAAACTCCTGTACCACACCAAGGTAGCTACTCACAGGTACACACACTGACTGGCATTTAGTACCAATGTTACATTGTGACAAACCCCTGTACCACAGCAAGGTAGTGACTCACAGGTGCACACACTAACTGGCATTTAGTATCAATGTTACATTATGAAACCCCTGTACCACAGTAAGGTTGCCAGTCAGCTGCACAAACACCAAATGGCATTTAGTACCAATGTTACATTATGGACAAACCCCTGTACCACAGCAAGGTAGCCTCTCAGGTGCATGCACACACTGACTGACATTTAGTACCAATGTTACATTATGACAAACCCCTGTACCACAGCAAGGTAGTGACTCACAGGTACACACACTGACTGGCATTTAGTACCAGTGTTACATTGTGACAAACCCCTGTACCACAGCAAGGTAGTGACTCACAGGTGCACACACTAACTGGCATTTAGTACCAATGTTACATTATGACAAACCCCTGTACTACAGCAAGATAACCACTCACAGGTGCAGAAACTGACTGCATACTCAACTGCACAGATTTTCACAGAATGTCCAGACGTGACTCATTTTTGGTCTGTTCCTCAAAATTTGTAGTTTTCTGGATTTTTTTTTTTGTAGCAAAGCATTGATTGAATTCACTAAATGACAGGCATTTCAGTTTCAATTCATTGGCATTTAGTAGCAATGTTGTTACATTACAACAAGCCTCTGTATCACATCAAGGTAGCCAGTCCCACAGAGGTACACAAAGACAAAGACATCCACAGTGACTCCCACACAAAGACACCCTCAAGAGAAAGACAGTTATACAGCAAGGCTGAACACAGATACCCACACAGACTCCCTCACATAGGACAGAAGCACTCCAAGACAGAGACTCTTGCACACAGGACAGATACCCACACATGATAACGACAGCATTATGGCAAGACTAAACAGAGACATGGCAGACAGCTACACAGACTCTTGCACACAGGACAAACACCCACACATGACAAGGACTGCATTACAGCAAGACTGAACATTAACTTCCACACAGGACAGAGACACCAACCCCCAGAGTACAGAGACAAGGGAAGGACAGATGTACTGCAAGACTGAACATAAACTCACACGAGATTGTCAGCACTACCACAAAACAGAACTGAAACATCATTCCCAAACACAAGACGATGACAACAATACTGCAAGACTGAAACAAGCAGCATTAGATAAACTGACATCACTCAAGGCAATTACTGACATGCAGAACAGTCACACTGCAGATGTGCATAACACAGCTATGGGAGAGAGATAGAAAAGACACAAGACATACAAGGGAAAGCCATGGGGATTACAGAGCCTAAGGCTGACTCAAACCCAAGAGAAAGCCATGGGGATTACAGAGCCTGAGGCAGACTCAAACCCAAGAGAAAGCCATGGGGATTACAGAGTCTGAGGCAGACTCAAACCCAAACAAACCGAAAAGAAAGCCATGAGGATTACTGAGACCAAGACAGATGACTCAAACCCGAACAGAGCACAATGGGGATTACTGAGCCTGAGGTAGACAGACTCAAGCCCAAAGAAACACAGAAGAGAACCATGGGGATTACAGAGTCTGAGGCAGACTCAAACCCAACAGAAACCAATGGGGATTACTGAGCCTGATGCAGACTCAAACCCAAGAGAAAGCCATGGGGATTACAGAGTCTGAGGCAGACTCAAACCCAAGAGAAAGCCATGGGGATTACAGAGTCTGAGGCAGACTCAAACCCAAGAGAAAGCCATGGGGATTACAGAGTCTGAGATAGACTCAAACCCAAGAGAAAGTCATGGGGATTACTGAGCTTGAGGCAGACTCAAACCCATGCACAAGACAGCAATGGGGATTACTGAGTCTGACACAGGCAGACTCAAACCCAGAGAGAAAAAGGTGATGACCAGAGTATCATTTGTCTTCAATGTGCATTTACCTCTTCAGCTTTTTTGACTGCTGCCATTTGTCTGTTCTTTCTGTGCTTCTTTCCTAGCCTCACGATGAGGCCTGACACTCCCATATGTCCTAGCCTCACGATGAGTCCTTCCACTACCAACTGTCCTAGGCTCCCGATGAGTCCTGCAGCTCCAAATGAGTCCTGCTGCTCCTTGCTGCCTTTGCATAACATCCTGCTAATTTCATCCTCATTGTTCTACTTGGTCCTACCTGTTGGAGTAAGCAAAAAAAAAAAAAACAGTGAATACACAGCATACAATACGAGCCACACTAAGGTGCTACCTGAAATTTACTGCATGACAGCTGTATAAAAGATTACTGGAAAGGAAATATGAGGACATACCTAGAGTTTTACTGGGATCTTACGAATTTTCTTCTGGACAAAGTCTTCAATGAGGCTGCCATGTGATACACTTTGTCCCACTTCATGCTCTGTTGAGATCACAGCTAAGCCTGAAAGTCTCTCCTGACTCATTGATGAATGTAGGTATGTCTTTGAGCTTCAGTTTAGAAAAGCTGCATTCTGCAGTAGCCAACTGTAACAGGTGTAATCAAATAAATGCGCAGTAAAATGTAAGTATTTGTATATATGTCTTGCAAGTGGTTGCGAATGAGGAAATTTAACACAGTCAGTGGTGATGATTCATTATCAATCATTTGTGAAAGGCTTTTCAGTTCATGTCCAAGGTCAGAGTCATCAATATCACAGTGGCCACTTATCCTGTTAGTCAGTTGTCCTTTCAGAGCTTGCAGTGTTGGAGCAATTTGCCTTCTGCAGCTTCACTCAAGGCTTTAATATTTGATAAAAATCGAAAGGCCTTATCAAACTCGGAAAGCTGCTCAAACTGGTCAGTAAATAATTGGATTGTTGTGTCCAGCAGCACATTGAAGAACTCTACACTTAGTTTTACTACTGGATCCTGTACATTCTCATCTTCTTCATTGTGAAAGAACCACTTTACTTTCCTCTGCCTCTTTTCTTGAAATGTGGTGCCAACGTCCAGTTCTTCCACTATCTTGGAGGCTTCACCCATGGCATGTTGAAATCCTGTCTCTTTCCAATTCTTTAGCAGGTCCATAGTTGATGCCAGCACTTTGACACATAGCAGTATCCACCGATGGACTCTGCAGAACTTTGCTTGCACAATTTACCTCTGTCAACACATCAGACTAAACCACTAAACATACAATGAACTGGTATGATGTAAGTTCTGAGCACAGTCCCCTTACTTGTTGATATGTTGCAGCATCACTTGTACATACTGCGTCACCCATCTCCTGTAGTGCTTCAACAACTCCCTTCAAATGAAATCTTGCTGCCTTGACAGAGTCTAGCCTGCATTCCCAGCGAGTCTCTGACAGTGTGACAGTGGATACATATTACGTTTTCGGACCATATGAAGTTTGAACGCCATATTGTCAAACCCATATGTTCGAATTTTCAAAAGTTCAAATGTTTCAATGGGGATTTCTATTCAGTGCGGAAAGGGAGGGCTTGCCCCCCTGCTTACAACTGGGGTCTATATCAGATAATTGAACTTTTAAAAGTTCGAACACCATATGGTCGAATTCTTAAAAGTTCGAAAATCAAATAAAAAAAAAAAAAACAGAAAAAACCTACCTGAAAGCGCCACCCCCCCACTCTTTAAATATACCAACTCCGAGATCGCACTACAGTGCAGACAATGGAAAACTTCCATTGCCGCACTGTATGGGGATCTCCGTTGAAATGTTCGAACTTTTAAAAGTTCGATCATATGGTGTCGACCGTATGATGTTTGAACTTTTAAAAGTTAGACAACGTGATAGGAATCCTACAACTGTCAGGTAGAGCTTTTCTGCTTTTTTATTTATTTTTTTGATGTTTTTGAACTTTTGAAAGTTCAAACGTATGGGTTCAACCATATGGCGTTCGGACTTTTGAAAGTTCAGCAACATAATACGAACACTCCGACAGTGGTTTCAAAGTGACATTTGTGTGCCATTTCAAGATCTGCCATCAGCTCATTGATATTGAATAGAGTACGTAAATGTTCTGCAGACATCCAAAAAATGACACTGCCTGTAGTGATGAATGTGCTCCATCACGAACTATAAGATTTAAATTATGGCAAGCACATGGCAAATAAAACCCCTTGAATTCATCTGTTTCATCTGGCCTGCACTCCAGCTCGTTTCCCCTTCATATTGCTGCCATTGTTGTATCCTTGTCCTCAACAGTTGTTAATATCCAGTTGATGATTTTGTAGAGTCTGAAGAAGTGCCTCTGTAAGACCTGCCCCAGTTGTATCATTCACAGTCACAAATCCAAGAAAGTGTTCCTCAACTTTGGCTGCAGTCCTTGAAATAGCCACATACCTAACTGCTACAGTCATTTGCTCTTGATTGCTGATGGCTGGCGTGCAATCAAGAATCACGGAAAACTACCTAGTGTCCTTCACCTTCCCTACAATTGTCCTTAAAATAGCATTTGCAATGAGCTGAATAATGTCATTGTGTAGGTCCTTCTCAAGATAGTGATCCATTACCTCTTTATTCCTAATATGATGCAAATGCTCAGCCATGACAGAATCAAACTGCAACAAAAGTTGCACTTGGTCTAAGAAATTGCCATTGTGATAAGTGTCCAGGGTGTCACTTGTACCAGGGAATGCCATGGGCCATTCCACCAAGTATTGGACAATAGCAGTAATGTGTTCTAGCATACCACATCAGTGAGTTGTCTCCTTTTCAACCACTGCTTGTCTCTTATCATCCATTGTCTGCCTACTCTTTATTCTATCGTCCAGTTCCTTCCACTTCAACATGCAATGCCATACGGTCTGGTGCTTGGTCATGGCTGTGTAAAGCTTTGGACATCTCCCTGCATACTCTGTAATCACCTGACCTGAGAAGATGGTTAGAATGTCCAAACAATTTTCATGCAAAGCAAAACAGTGCATCCTTTGAGACTGGATATATCAGCCAAGTGTGTTTTGCTCTCTCTCCATTAGGCAGCACATGGAAAAAGTTCTCTGATGTAAATCTTCTTTTCTGCTCATTGACTGAGAACTGCGTCAACACCACTTGCACAGGTCCATGCTGAATGGCAGCTACCCTAAACTCATCCCTTATCAAGTCTGGCCAAGTTCCTAGATCCTCAAATAATATACCTGATACTTCCTGCAAGTCATAGGCCACATCTGTCACTACGGAAGTATTGGCTTCTTTATCAAGCTCTGGTGATCCAGGAAACACCTCTACAGTTGAATCTGCATTTGCTGACATGCCTTCACCCATGGTAATGGCTGTATGTTCACAGGAGGTAGCCTCATGTGTGGTCACTTTCTATCAGAAGGATGCTGGCCTCACAGTGGGCAGACTGTAATGCATAACCATTGTGTTGTCCTGAAGGCAGACTTTTTCCTGACTCTCCCCTCTCCGATGACCCACAGAAATATTTCATAATGGAACCCGGTCTCTTTGTATCCTCATTCCTCTGCTGCTGAAGCTTTCTTTTTGCTGCTCCTGACAAATATGTACACTTCATCTCTAACCTAGAATTACTACACATGCAGACATTGGGTCCTTTTGTCATACTGTTAGTAAAAAGCACTACACTTCAGATACATTATGCAACTTTCTTTCACCTACCCGGACTGCATAATGACAAATGTTAGCATTCCGAACATTCTAAGGATGGTATTACACTGTAGGCAGAACTGAAGAGAAACAAGGACCAATAGGCAAAAAAACTGCAGTGCAGCCATCTAAACCAGAAAAATGGATTAGGTTTCAAAGTCACGTTAGTATGACTGCATGCACAAAAGAATGAGCAACCTAATACTGAACGCTGTTTATAAACAAGCTATACAGTATGCAGTATTGTACCGTAGGCCAAAGAACTGCTGAGCAACAGTAACCTGTAGTGAAAAGCTAACGTAGGCAATAGGCACAATTGAAGTGCATTACAAAATACATATTGCATAGTGACTTGCATTGGCATCAGTCACTATTGCACTGCAGGCAGAAAAACTGAAGCATGACTATAACCAGTAGGTACAAAAAGTAATGAGAAAGGCCCAAGTTAAAGTTTTATGTTAAATACCTAACACTGGAGATGAACCTCAGCTTTTTCTATACAATTCTTCCCCTTTCCTTCCCCCAAACATGTGAAGAGGCCCCAAACAACGTAAAATATGGATATTACAAGCTCTCTGGAAAAGACTAAAGTTTGAAAAAACAAATGACTAGTAGGGGCACAAGTTTGAACGGGGAACACAGCAAACTATGAGGCAAGAGAAATGTTGCACCTATACCTGCACACTAACTCTCAGTCCCTTGGCACACTTGAACAAACCAAAATCATTGGTTGAACAAAGGAGTAAAATCATGGATTTGCTAGAAAACCTCATCTGTGATGGATGTAGAAGTGCCACACATCGAGAGACATTCCCACAACCCTCACCCCTCCCTTAGCACAGGACCTGTGGACAAAAGCATAAAGCCAGGGAATGTACCATGCATTACATGGAGGATATGAAACATGAAGTCCATTTTTGCTAGTAGCTTTAGCCCTCCACATTGTGCTATGCAATCGTTTTGTGACAGAGAACAGACAAAAACCCAAGACATGTGGACATTGTGCACATTCTCGCAGGTCCCATCAACCTCCTAACCTCTCAGCATAATTCAGACAGTCAAAAATAACTGCAGAACAAGGCATAACATCAGGGATAGTTAAACAGTACTATAAACCTAGCTAGCAGAACAGTGTTTGCCTTAGCATGCATTAAGATATCAGTACATTATGCAGAAATCTCTCCCCCCACAAAGTCTCAGCACAATAATTCTGGATGAAGTGAAAAAAAAAAACAAAGGAGTAGCATTAACAATGTGCTTTTATAGTACATGACCCCACATTAAAAAAATATCCAGGCAAACATTGAACACTGCAACATTCTCAGAGGCCCTAACTACACTCCGAACCTTGCAACACAATAACTACGGACAACAAAAAAATTAAAGTCATTCCATGTCGAACATTGTTGGTATACACAATAGTAGTGTAACAAGGTTTTTATTAGCATACATTCAAACATCTGTACCTTCTGCAACATTCTCACAGCTGCTAACTACCCTCCCAACATTATAGGTTCGTAGGTGTGTACAAGCCTAGCCCATAGAAGTGCCCTGGCATCATGCTGCCATTAGTTCCTGGTGCCCCTATCAAGTAGACCCACTGGAGTGATCCCCAGGGTGAACTTTTTATTTCCCATCCACTCATCAAGATTTCTCTTGAAAAGGGCCAGTGAGGTGCTCTGCTTGACATGTATGGAAAGTCTATTCCAGAGAAGGGACAGTCTCTGGGTTATGAACCTGTCCCTCCAGCATGTTCTGTTGATTGTGGTAATGAGGTTGAGGTCCCTGGAGCTTGTGGTGTGGAGGGATTGGGATTTCTTTAGGTGCAACATTTCTAACAGGGCTGGGTCAGACATGGCTTTGTAAGTCAAGCAGAGGTCGCCTCTTAAAAGACAATATGAAACAGAGAAAAGCTGGAGTTTTTTTAGTCTGTTCATGTAGGGCATGTGTTTAAGGCCTAGGATCCTCTTTGTGAGGTACTTTTGTGGCCTCTCCAGTTGTTTCAGGTGTTTAGTGAAGTACATGCCAAATAGGGCATTATACTCAATGATTGATCTAATGAAGGAAGAGTAGAGAGAGAGAGATGATGACCTCTGTCTTCCTGGATGCAAAACCTTTGGTAATGAGATGTGACACACACAAGGACTTTCTGACCACAGTGGCAATGTAGTGGTCAAAGCAGAGGCTGCTGTCAACTTGTGTTTCCAGATCTCTTATAACACCTTCGGTGTTCAGTGGGCTCCCATTGATGTGGTAATTAGTGGGAAATGAGTTTTTCCCAAAGGGAATGACTCATTTTTTGGCATTAAGCTTAAGGCCATGGTTTAGACACCAGTCATTGGTCTTAGTGATGCCTTTCTACAGGATGTCTACATCACTTGGCTAGGTAATAATGGTTCCCAGCTTGCAATCAACAGCGAACTTAGTCAGCCAGAGTACCTCCATGCTGGCCAGGACTTCTTAGAAGTAGATGCCAAACAGGAGAGGACCCAGGACCGATCCCTGTGGGACTCCACTCGTGCCTAGTCAACAGTCTGACTTGAAGTCTGATACTTTCACACTGTGGGTTCTATCTGTGAGCCAATTTGCAACCCACCTAGTGATATAGGGGTTGATGCCTAGTATGGTGAGTCTATCAATAATTCCTGAGTGGGGAATGGTATCAAAGGCCTTGGCCAGATGGAGGTAGGCTGTATGAACTGCCTTGCCCTCATCCAAAGCTCTGGTGACTGACTCAAAGAAGTCAACCAGGTTGAGCAGGCATGATCTACCCTTTACAAAATGAAATTGTGTGGGATCTAGAGTTTGGAGATTCCCTATATTCTTGTTAATTAGGTCCATGATGATGTGCTCCATAGCCTTAAATATCAGACTCATCAGGCTAATGGGGTGATAATTTGCAGGGTCTGTAGTTGCTCCCCCTTTATGGAGAGGGATGACTGTAGCAGTGCTCCATTTTGTAGAGACAAAATCTGAGGTGAGGCTTGATTGAACAGGTCACACAGGTGTGGTGCCAGTTCACTTTGTAGTTCATGTAGAACACAGCCAGGGATATTGTCAGGTTCCATGGAAGCTGTATTCTTGGCCTTGGACAATGCAGTTTTAACCTCTGCTGCAGTAATGCTGGGGGCCTGGCATTCTTCCAGTATTGTGATTGGTCTCTGGGGGGGAGGGGTAAAGTTGGCACTGAATCTGTCGGCCAGTATGTTGGCAATATCTGTTGGCTCAGAATAAGAGGTAGCATTGTGCAGTAACTCAGAGCAAATCTGGGTATTGCCATGGAGATTCTTGATATAACTGTAGAAGGCTTTGTGGTTGTTTTTAGTGTCTGCCACAATTTTGCCTTCATAGCTAGCTTTAGAGGCTTTGATGAGGGATCTCAACTTTTTGTTGAGGCTAATAAGGGAATTTTTCTAGTCTTGGAACTTCTCCTTTTTCTGCAGCAGTTTCTTCCTTCTGTTGTAGAGTTTGTTAATGGCAAGGGACCACCAGATTGGCTTTCTTTTTTAGGAGGAGAGCATCTTGGTTCTGTTGGATATAGCTAGTTCCATGCATTTATGTAGGTGTTCGTACAGTGCATTGGTGTATGATTCAGCAGTCATGCACCTATTTTCCATTTGCATGGGTGCCGTGAGATTAGCCACATCTGTTTTTAGGAGCCCAAAGTCAGCTTTGGAGAAGTTTTTCATGGTGGTTACCTTTGCTGGTGGTGTGGGTGAGATGTGGATTTCCATGGTAATTAGTTTGTAGTCAGATCTAACCAGGGAGGAATTGACTATTGGTGTTGAGCAATGGTTACCCATGTTAGTAATAACCAGGTCAAGGATGTTGCTTCCTCTAGTGGGGGTAAGAATGAGCTGGTCCAGTGCATTGGAAATAATGAATTCCAGGAAGCGTTGGACTAGTGTATTGGTGCATGAATAGTTTTCCCACTTGATGGAGGGGTAGTTGAAGTCACCCAGTATGAGAGTGTTGGGTTGGACCCTAATAGTTTCCAAGGTGCTTAGGAACGTGGAGTGACAGCCTTGGGACATGGTTGGGGACCTATAGCAGGCTACGACCTGAATTGCCATCTTACCCACTGTTAGTTGTTTCTGAAGTATCTCCAATGCGTTATGCTGGACTACTAGTCTGGAGGTGTGCATATCCTTTATGAATATGGAGACACCACTGCCTTTGGAGCTTCGGTCCATGTTCTGGGGCCGAAACATGTGGAATGAGTTATAGCCTGGTAGTTCAGGGATGCTTTCTGCTGCTTTAAACCAGGTCTCCGTTACAGCACAAATGTCAATGTTCTCCATTTTGAGGAGTGCTTCGAGTGAGTGCATCTTGAGATTTAGACTTCTAGCATTGAACAGCATTGACCCTTAGATTGCATTTATTTATAGCTGTTACAGTGGTAATTTGATCTTTGGAACATCGCCTAAAAAAAGGCACTATAGGGGTAGTAAGAGCTTTAGCCTGTATCCGGAAACCTAGGGGTGACAGATGCAGGCCATCTCTGGCAAGGGATCGAGGTCTGTCAATCATGTCATCCCAAGCAGACAGATACTGCATCCCCTTACAATGACACCAGAAACTTAGCCAATTGTTGAAGTCATTAATTTTCTGTTTGTACTGCTGTATCATTCTGGGCGACGGCAGGATGCTGCTCAGGGCTAGGGTCATACCTGCCTGGGCCACATCAACCTCCAAATAGCATAATTCAAACAGACAAAAATAACCACAGAACAAGCTGTAACATCAGGGATAGTTAAATAGTACTATAAATGTAGACAGCAGAACAGTGTTTGCATTAGCATGCATTAAGATATCAGTATATTCTGTGGAATTCTTACCCCCCCCCCCAAGTCTTGGCACAGTTTTGGATGAAGTGAAATCAAAAAGGTGTAGCATTAACAATGTGCTTATCCAGTCCGTGTCCCCCCTTTAAAAAAACTCCAGGCAAGCAATGGACACTGCAATATTCTCACAGCCGCTAACCACCCTCCCAACATTAGGCTTTTTAAACAATGTACAGGCCCCATCAACCTCCAAATAGCATAATTCAGACAGCAAAAATAACTGTAGAACAAGCTGTAACATCAGGGATAGTTAAACAGTACTATAAACCTAGACAGCAGAACAGTGTTTTCTTTAACATGCATTAAGATATCTGTATATTCTGCTGAATCCCCCCCCCCCACAAGTCTCAGCACAATAATTCTGGATGAAGTGAAAGCAAAAAACAAAGGCTTAGCATTAACAATGTGCTTATCCAGTAAGTGACTCCCCCCATTAAAAAAAAAAAAAAACTTCAGGCAAACATTGAACACTGCAATATTCTCACAGGCCCTAAACACCATACCTCTTAATTGTACACATTTTCGCAGAACGTCCAGATTTTTGCCTCATATTTTTGGTCCATTTTTCATAAAATTGTGGTTTTCTGCCAAATTAGTGGCAAATCATTAAAGACTGAACTTAGAAAATAATGAGTTTCGGGATTCATGCCCTTCAGAAAATGCATGCTAATGGAAAATCTGTTATTCTATCAACTTTCTAAGTTTGTAAGAGCAATACTTAAAAATTGTCCCTCTTTTTGGGCTTTTGTCCCACTTTTATTTATGGCTTTGTCCAAATTTTTTGCTCTAAGAGGTTGACAGGTATGCTAACCATACTCCAAAACTTTCAACACAATAACTACGGACAACAAAAAAAATTGAAGTCATTGCATCAGTGAGTTGAACATTGCAGTTATACACAATAGTGGCGTAACAGGGTTTGCATTAGTATACATTCAAAATATCTATACCTTCTGCAAAATTCTCACGGCCGCTAACTACCCTGCCAGCATTAGGCATTTTAAACAATGTACAGGGCCCATCAACCTCCTAACCTTTCAGCATAATTCAAACAGCCAAAAAACTGCAGAACAAGGCATAACATCAGGGATAGTTTAAAACAGTACTATAAATCTAGATAGCAGAACAGTGTTTGAAAAACTCATAAAAAACTCAAAACTTACTGCAAATTCAGCTGATAATCTACCAGCAGAATTTTAAAAAATAGCAGCCGAAGCCAGTTCTTACCATGAATACTTAATAGATCCATTACCGAGCAATATGTCCCAACCATCTGGAAAATATCACACATTATACCCTTGCACAAAGGTAGAAACTTGACAGAACTTACAAATTATAGGCCCAGAGCAATTCTCTCTCCACTAGCTAAACTCCTAGAGGGATACATTCATTCTCAACTTCTGCAGTATGTCACAACCAATAATTTACTTGCCAAATCCCAACATGGCTTCAAACCTTATGCTGCAACTGCCCTCCTCCATTATACCAACGCTATCAATTTAGAAATATAGGTAAGATAGGATCATCTGTCTTTCTCTATTTGACAAAGGCCTCTGACAGTCTCTCAATACACTACTAACTACTCTCGTCAACCTTAATCTCATCCCCCTAGCCATAAACTGGTTCCAAAGTACCTAACAGGTCATAAACAGACAATAAAATGGCAACAGGATCTACCATCCTCTACTCCCAGTCGGGTCTATATTACATGAACAAATGATCAAAATGTCTAGTACAACATATTCAACACACTTTGATCGAACGTTCATGTAATCGAAGACTTCAAATTTCGAAATTTGGAGCTCCGAAATGTTTTGGTCAGCCTTGCTAGTGAGTGTAGTGTGTGACGTAAACACTCTACACTGTTTGGAATGGCTAGGTAAGAGGCTGCTTTCTTTTATATACCAACTCTGAGATCGCTGTACATTGGGGAAAGGACAATTTCTCGGTAATTGCTTGTGTAAGAAGTTACTTAGCGATTACCGGGAAATTGCCCTTTCCCTAATGTACAGCAATCTCGGAGTTAGTATATTTAGTTGGGGCGGGGGGTGAAGCCCTCCACTTTGTTTTAAAAGTAGATGTGTTTGCGTAGGTTTTTAAGTGTTTGAATGGTGTAAGTGTGTAGAGGGTTGTATGCATTGGTTGTATGTGTGTGCAGGTATTTTTCAGGGTTTTAAGATTTCAATTACATGAACGATTGATCAAAGTGTGTCGAGTATTTTGTACTCGACATTTTGATCGTTCTTTCATGTAACATAGACCCTCCCAGTCACATTATGAGTCTCATAAGGCTCCATCCTTGGTCCACTTCAAGTTTAGTGGATTTATTTTCAATCTCAATACCGCCACCTCCCTAGCATCCACAATCAAATATGTAATGCTGATACACTTGTGTCACATCTACCATGCAGCAGGTCATGTCACAATCCAGGCTGAAATAAACTAATCTTCACCTCTTACCCCATACGTCTAAAACTATTCACAAGACTGCCCACCTATCCCTGCTCTAGTCAACTCCAATATTCTTTTCTTCTCTGTCCCATTATTTATCTCCCCTTCTTTTCATCACCTCTATCCCATTCTCTCTACCTTTTACATATACATCACAGATACTACCGAAAAAAAATAACGAGCCAACTCTACCTCTTGCCCCCAATAGCTAACTTACACACTCTCCTAACCAACTGGCAATGAAAATTAAATGTATATTACAGCTCACATTCCCTTATATTGTCTCTCATACAAACATATAAACCATGTTATTTTACATATAGGCAGCACTTGCGTACTAAGATAAGTTCTTCTCCCTGAGCCTCCACTGAAAATGGGTTCGATCCCAGTCAGACTATCCAGTAAACAAATGTAAAATAAATAAAACAAAACTGCTACAACCACAGCCCCCCACCCACAAATCCTCTTAGCACAACATGTCACTACGCAAAAGTAAAATAAAACTGGTACAACCACAACCCCTCACCCCCAATACTCTTAGCACAAGAACTCTACACAAAAGCAAAATAAAACTGGTACAACCACAGTCCTCAGTTCCCCAATCCTGTTAGCACAGGAATGCCACACAAGTGAAATAAAACTGGTAAAACCACAGCCCCTCATCCCCCCATCCACTTACCATTAGAGCACTACAAAAATAAAATAAAACTGGTACAGCCACAACCCCCCCATCCTCTTAATACAAGAACTCTACACAAAAGCAAAATAAAACTGGTAAAACTACAGACCTCACCCAAAACCTCTTAGCACAAGAAATATGCACAAAAAATAATGCAATCACCCCCCCACACACACACACACAAAAATAGTTAAAAATAAACCCAAAGACTTGCCTTTTATGCTTTTTATAGAAGGCTTCTGCCAATGCTCTGTTCCCTCTTCACGACTGAAAGCTCACCTGCTCTGCTTGCTTTCCTCAGACCACTGCAGTCCTTTCTAAATTGCCCTTAAAAGGACAGTTTTTCAGACCTTTTGATAAATTGCCCTTAGAAGGATAGTTGAAAAAGGCATTCTCCAACCACCACGACTGCTCCACAGGCTTGAATCCACCATTGATCCATTCTATGAAGTAGTCCGTCATCACAGTGGTCAAACCTGACTCTATCTCCACGATCTGCTGCTATAAGGAAAATTCTTCTGTTTAAAAACAAGAGAAGTGATCCTTATTAGCCACATGTGCCTTTTTAAAGGAAGTTTATTCAGGAAATGCTTTGCAAGGAGCATTCAGGTCCTTGCTTCATCTCAGTTCTCAGGCTGCCGCAGCCAATCAGCTACCTCGTTTCACTGAGCAGACCTGATTGAGTGCAGCTTGCCAACGAATCAAAAAAAAAAAAAACGGAAAAAAAGTTTTCACAGTGATGTAAGTGTGGACATCCATGAGGAGCCAAGCCAAGGAGGAAGTAATGGTCATAGCAACCCACAGCTGCTGGATTGGGACCCTCATTCACGGGGAGGTAATTGTGGGCTCCCCGTAGCCATGGGTTTCGCAGGTGCCTAATGCCAGCTATGGTCTTTAGACAAACTAAGGGTATGTTAGTATACTGCAAACAGGAATTGCAATAGGAAGTGAGAGAAAAAGTAGGCTTATGGAATAATTAGAGAGAAATTGATAGACATAAAGAAGTGGGTGAAGAAGGAAGAGTAAGATATGAATAGGTATTTGTTCACATTTATGGATATAGTTTATTCTGGTGTTTTTCTCCTTTGTTGTGTGACCCTGGACTTAGAATATGTAATTAAGATTTGTAGGGAGAAGATTAGTGTCACCCTCAGTATTGACAGGTTTCTCTTTTAACAAGTTTAATTTTGTCCTGTTTGCTGTTAGGGTTCTCATAGCTGATGCATAGCTGCTATGAATCAGTTTGGTATTATGCATTCCCATAGCTTCTGTTTCAGAAGTGTAGCTGGTTTAACAAGTGCTCAGGGCTAGTAGTATGAACCAGCACCCCACCCCCTTCCTCATTAAAGTGAAGAGCCAAAAAGATGTAAGTGGTTTATTATGCTTGACACTCCTTTCCACTGAAGAACAAAAAAAGTACATTGTAAATGATTGCTTTATTACAGCTAGATCTATGACCCCCAACTTCTGTAGAGAGCAAAAAAAAAAAAAAGACATTCCTCGATTGGCACACCAATTAGGTGGACAGATGCACGACAAGCTTTACCTCCATCCCAGCCATTCAGGTCCCGTTTCTGCCCCCCAACCCTCTTTCAACTCAGTTCATTAAAAAAAACTTCTTTTAAACTGTATCAAACTGTTTGCTACAAATGCAGCAAACAATTCCTGCAGTTTATACCCAACCTGCATGGAGTGCTATGCATTCATGTTTTAGTTTAAAAAAAAAATCATCTTTTTAAACTATAGCAAACTGCTTGCTGTAATGTATCAAGCAATTGCTACAGTTTTGACCACACATAGAGTGCTATAGCTTTTAGGTTTGTCTGTAAATGCAATACTAGCCTTTAAAAGCCAGTATTGTATTAAATAGAGATTGTGAGTGGACTACTACTCCCTCTCGGTGTGGAAGATTTTCAGTCCATATATCTCTAGTTAATTACTGTACATTAATCACATCAGACAATAGTAGTAGGAGTAGTGAACTTAAACTCGTCTTAAGTAAAAAAAAATAATAATAAAAAATATATAATTGTGTATTCGAAAGTAATCCAAGCAAGGCAGGCAGTCTGTTTCCAGTCAAAAATCCTTTATTAAGTACACAGACAAATGATCCAAGTAAAACAAAAATAGAGTAATAATTTCCTACCAAGCTTTCTAAATATATATATATATATATATATATATATATATATATATATATATATATAGATACTTTTTATTAGGCAAGGGAGTGGTTTATTGTGCTGTAAAAGTGTTATTGGTACACATGTTAAATTCACATCCCTTCCCCCATCAGTGTGACATTCGAGCTGGTCCTCCCCTACTTAGTAGCTGTCATAATAATATAACCCTTATGTACTTTAAATAAAATTTATAATGATGTGGTACCTCTTATTTAAGCAGATTATTAAGTAGATTTTATCCAGGACAACATACTACATGGCTGGAAATATATCAACCTTAGTCCATTTGGAAATCAAAAAATATATATAAATATATACATATACACTTTGCATGTAAAAAATCAATTGTAAAAATCATATTCTATTTTCATAACCTAGTATTAACAAAGATCGCTTTCGTCCTTATAGACTTCTTCAGGTATGTTTACAAAAATCCTAAAAACTATCTATAAAAAATATTACTGTATAATTAGTATTATTACACATAATTTTGAATAAAGTGGAAAAAAGAGAACAAGAAAAAGAAAAAGTAATCAGAAAAAAATGTATGATGATGGAAAAAAAATATACACTTACATTTAAGTGTAAAATATACACTTAGAAAATTAGAAAATGGCCACATTGTTTACATGACTAATTTTATTTTATTTTAATTTTTTTCTACCAGTTGGTTTTAAATACCATTTTTAATCAGTTGTAATTTAAGTGTATATTTTGTTTCCATCATCATACATTTTTTTCTTTTTTCATACATTTTTTCTTATTATTTTTTCTTCATAGGTTCATAGGTTGATAGGTAGGTACTAGGCTATCTGCCCCAAGGCATTTATAAGCCTAGCCAGAATGTGTTGGCTTTTGCCACCCCCTTAGATTAGCTCCCTGTGCCTCTGTCCATCAGAGCCACTGAAGTAATCCCCGGGGTAAACTTTGTTTCCCATTCACTCGTCAAGGTTTCTTTTGAAGAGTGTTAGCAAGGAGCTCTGCCTAATGTAGATTGGAATCTTGTTCCGAAGCTTGGGAAGTCTCTGGGCCATGAATCTATCCCTCCAGCACGTCCTATTTATTGTTGTGGTGAGGTTTAGACCCTTAGAGCATGTGGCTCGAGGGGATAAGGTTTTCCTTAGGTGGAGCATGTCCATCAATTCTGGGTTGGACATGGCCTTGTATGTCAGGCAGAGATCACCTCTGAGTAGGCGGTATGCAACTGAGTACAGCTGGAGTATCTTCAGTCGAGCTGCATAGGGCATCTGTTTGAGGCCAGTGATCCTCTGGGTGAGGTACTTCTGTGGTCTTTCCAGCTGTTGCAGGTGTCTTGTAAGGTACATCCCAAATGGAGCGTTGTACTCTATGATGGGTCTAATGAGTGATGAGTAGAGGAGCACAATGACCTCTTTTGATCTGGATGCGAACCCTTTTGTGATTAGGTGGGCCACATAGAAGGATTTTCTAACCACTTTGGCAATGTGATTATCAAAGGTGAGATTAATATCTACTTGGGCCCCCCAGATCCCATATTATGTCTTCCGTATTTAGGTGACTACCACCTATGTAGTAGTTTGTGGGTACTTGGTTTTTCCAAAGGGGATGACTATGCACTTTTTGGCATTTAGCTTGAGGTCATGATTTTGACACCAGGTATAGTCTCAGTGAGACCCTTTTGGTTTATGTCTGTGTCAGCCAGAGAGTCAGTTATAGCCCCTAGTTTGCAGTTGTCTGCGAACTTGGTCAGGTATAGTCCTCCTGAGCTTGCCTGTACCTCTGAGAAGTATATGCCGAACAGGAGGGTCCTAGGACTAAGCCCTGGGGAATGCCACTTGTAACCAGTTTAGAGTCGGACCTAGCTCTTGCAACTCTCATCATGTGGGTTCTGTCCATGAGCCAGTTGGGGTTTATGTAGGGGTTTATGTTCAGGCTGGTGAGCTTGTCTATAATACCAGATTGGGGAATGGTGTCGAAAGCCTTTGCGAGGTCTAGGTAGGCTGTGTGTACCACCTTTCCCCTTGTCTATAGCCTTGGTAACTGTCTCAAAGAAGTCCACCAGGTTTATGAGGCATGATCTGCCCTTAACAAAGCCAAACTGGGTAGGGTCCAGTGTTTTGAGGTTCCCAATGTCTCTGTTAATGAGTTCCATGATGATGCGCTCCATAGCCTTGCAAACCAAGCTACTCAGGCTTATAGGGTGATAGTTCCCGGTGTTTGTTGTGGCTCCACCTTTGTGGAGCAGAATAACCGTTGCTGTGCACCACTCTATGGGTACATAACCTGTGGAGAGGCTGAGTTTGAACAGTGTGTTTAGGTGAGGGGTTAGTTCATCTTTGAGCTCATATAGGACACAGCCTGGGACACCATCTGGTCCCATTGATGCTGTGTTTTTGGCTTTGGAGGGGGCTGTTTTAACCTGAGTGTCTGTGATTTCAGGGACTCTACATTCTTCTGGTATGGTTATGGGCCCTTTTGGGGTGAAGTTTGCGCTGAACCTGTCTGCCATGATGGCGATATCAGTCGGTTCAGTGTATTTTCTGCCATTCTGCACTAACTCCGAGCAGATCTGAGCATTGCCACTTAGATTCTTGACATAGCTAAAGAATGCCTTGTGGTTATCTTTGGAGTCCTTGGCAATTTTTCTTATGAAGCTCGCCTTGGATGATTTTATGAGGGATCATAGTTAATTGCTGATACTGATGAGGGATGTCCTCCTTGGGATTTTACTCTTTTCTGTACTAGTTTCCTCCTAATGTTGTATAGCTTGTTTATGACAGGAGTCCACCAGACTGGTTTTCTTTTCTTGGTGGAGTGAATCTTGGTTTTGCTTGGGATAACACAATCGATGCATTCTTGTAGGTGCCCTTAGAATGCATTAGTAAAGGATTTTGCAGCTTGGACAGCGTTATCCTTTAGCATGGGGGCTTTGAAACTTTCCACCTCGGTCTTAAGTCATGTGAAGTTTGCTTTTGAAAAGTTTTTCACAGTGCTTTCCTTGTCCAGGGGTGGGGGCAGAATGTGGATATCCAAAGTGATTTGTTTATGGTCAGATCTAACCAGCGAGGGGTTGACCTCCGGTGTGGAACACCGGTCGCCCATATTGGTGATGACGAGGTTCAATATGTTGTCACCTCTGGTGGGAGTGTTGACCAGTTGAAGCAGGGCATTTGAGTTTATAAATTCTAAAAAATGTTGGGCAAGGGAGTTAGTACTTGAGTAGTTCTCTTAATGTTTGGGTAATTGAAATCACCCAATATTAGGGTGTTTGGTAGGACCTTTATATTTCCCAGTGTTTCCAGAAACGGGGAATGGGGGTCCTGGGACATGGTTGGGGTTCTGTAACAAGCTACAATTTAAATTGCAGTTTTGGCCATTGTTAGTTGCACGTGGATGATCTCTGAAGCATTGTGCTGTGCCACTAACCTGGAGGTGTGGGTATCCTTGATGAATATGGATATGCCCCTGCCTTTTGTATTTTGGTTCAGGTTCTGTGGCCGAAATGTATGGTATGAGTTGTAGCCTGGTAGTGCTGGGGTGCTCTCTGGAGTCTTAAACCAGGTTTCTGTTACTGCACATATATCAGTTTTCTCCATACTGAGGAGTGCCTCGAGTGTGTGAATTCTGAGGTTTAGAATTCTGGCATTGAGTAGCATTACCCTCAGTTTTTTGTTACTTGTGCTATTTACAGTGGTGGGCTTGTCTTTTGAGCTTTGCCTAAAAAAGTCACTATGGGGGTGGCAAGAGCTTGGGCAGTATTTGAAAGCCTAAGGGTGACAGGTACAAGCCATCTCTAGTGAAGCAGCATGGCTTGTTGAGCATGTCATCCCAGGTGGACAGACACTGGATCCCTTTTGAATGACACCAGAAACTTAGCCAATTGTTGATATTGAGAATTTTTCTTTATACCATGGTATCATTCTTGGTGAGGGCAGGATGCTACTCAGGGTCAGGGTCATACCGGTTTGGGCTACGTGGTCAGAGAGCTCTTCCATGTAGTCCAGGGAGGTATGGCTCAGGTCATTCACACCAACATAGACAATGACAGAGTCATATTTGTACTTGTTCTGGAGTGACCTGAGTGCTTGTGTTATGTGGCAGATCCTGGCACCTGACAAGCAGCTAACAGTAACCTTCTGCTTATTCAGCCTAGTGAGTGGGACGTCAGTGTGCCTGACTATAGAGTCACCTATTACTAGTAATTTGGGTATGTTATTTTGCCTTAAGGGCTGTGATTGCATGGCACACTGGTTTTGTGAAGTATGTGTTTCATGGTTTGTTTTGGGGGGGTGGAGGTTGCTTGGATGTTTGCTTTGGAGGTCTCTGCTTTTGCAGATTTTTATTTAGAGCCTCTGAGTATGTTTTCATGTATTTATGTGAGTTTTCTGCCGGTGCTGCTTTAATGGGTCTATGTGAGACTGGTGGTTTGATGCAAGTATTTCCCTTCTCCTCTTGACTGTCTGATCCAGTCTTGAGTTGAGAGAGCTTAGCCTCCAGTTTGGCTGTATGATTGCATCTCTTACATGTATTAGTGCTTGGTGGTACAAGGAGAGGGTTGTCTGTGTACATGAGGCAGTTGTAACATTGCCTCAAAATGCCCAGATCCACCAGTTGGACTGGAGAGTACACCTGAAACTGCCCTTTGGACATGCCTGGATAGGTACAGTGAACTGTTTTACTGGATGGCTGGTAAGGTCGAATAGAGAGCCTTGTCCTTCTGTACAGTACAAGAGGGCCTAGTGCTAAGGTTTATAAGTGCTTGCTATGAGTTTTGAGCAAGTGCTTGGCTGAGAAATGAATGGCTTGAGTCTTAAGTTGAAAGTTTGTCTAGTTCCAAGGGAAAAATTGAAGAGGAGACTTTGTGCAGCCGGGAATAGTTATACCCTAGCTAACTGGCACTGCCCGGTGCGCAAAACTGGGCAAATGTGGTATTTATAGCAGGGAAATGAAAGATGGAGAAATTAGCCCAAAATGGCCAATGAACTACTAATTTCTGGGCTGAAACCAGTCCTCCAGGGACAGGCTGCTCAAAGCTCCCCTCTCTCACAGGTGAACAGAGAAACTTCCTTCTATCCAAGTAAGGTATGGGCAAACACAGAGATTTGTAACACAGCCCTGAATTCAGCACTAACCTGAAAACTAGACTATACTAGCTTAGAAATGCGGGAAACAAGTATTTTTTTTTTCCAGAAAATAAAGCAGATACAATAAAAAAAACACTTTAAATGCACAGAAAAGGATACTTATTGGGGAATCTTCTCCAAAAAAAGATGGCCTGGATCAGTGCTCAAGTTATACAAACAAAGCTAGATTCAGCAGGCCTGAATCTGGTCTATGCTACAGCAACAAGGCACACCAGTTTCAGAAAGAAACAGTTCAAATAAGCAGGCACAATAAGCCTGTGACCGGAAATGCCCAGCTCCGAAGGGTAGAATCCAGCCTCTCCTCCCACAAGAGTGCAGACCACAAACCCTTTTAATGTAGAATAACTGGCCTGAAGCCCAAGTGCTTAAGTCAGAACTAATACATTTTTAGAATAGCAGACACTGGGCCTTCAATCAGCAATTCCCATCTTAGAAGGATGTAAGCTACCTGTCCTGCCACAATAGTGCAGACCACAAACCTTCTTAATGTAAAACAGCCTGTATGAAGCCCAAGTGCTTAAATAAAAAGACTTAGAATAGCAGTTACAATTTAATCAGGCTACTACCAAACAGTAATAAATGCAGCAGAATAAATAAAATTGAGTACTTTTAAGAAAAGCAAAATAAAGTAGGAGGAAACACAAATACAGTAAAAGCAGATGAATAAAGTGCACATTTTTTTTAAGTGCAAGGAGAGGGGAAGGAAGAACCTAAGTGGGTTGGCCTTCTCAAATCTTCTCTCTATATTAAGTAGAGTGAACACTAGATTCAGAATATGATCTCACTGTACTCGTTTAAGTGACCAAATGAGATGGACACAGGAGAAGTGTTCTATACAGACTTACAAGAGGGCCAGGCAATTCCAGAGCCACCAACACAAGAACAGGGAGGGTGGGTGAGGAACTAACTGCAGAGAGACACACAGCACACTATTCAATGAAACACACAATTAGGAAACTAACTTCAGCTTCTAATGCAGATGATTGCAGCCAAGCAAGTCTCTCAGAAGTTGAGCATAAAATGATTTCTCAAACTTTGTGGCTAGCACTTAAAGTACAGAGGAAGCCCTCTAGGCTATTAAATATCAGATAACAAATAAGTGAGAAGACCACCACCCCCTCTTATAGCAGAGAGACACACAGCACACTATTCAGTGAAACACTTTATTCAAAATGATGTGTAATAACAATACTAATTATACAATAATATTTTTATAGATAGTTTTTACGGTTCTTGTACACAGACTTGAAGAAGTTTAGGAGGACGAAAGTGATTTTAACAATAGGTTATGAAAACAGAATATGATTTTTAGAATTGATTTTTTTTTACATGCAAAGTGTATATGTAATATTTTTATATATTTTTTGATTGCCAAATGGACTAAGGTTGATATATTTCCAGCCATGTAGTATAGTGTCTTGGATAAAATCTACTTAATAATCTGGTTAAATAAGAGGTACCACATCATTATAAATGTTATTTAAAGTACATAAGGATTATATTATTATGACAGCTACTAAGTAGGGGAGGACCAGCTCGAATGTCACACTGATGGGGGAATGGATGTGAATTTAACGTGTACCAACACTTTGTTTTACAGCACAATAAACCACTTCCTTGCCTGATAAAAAGTATATTTAGATATTTAGAAAGCTTGTGAGGAAGCTATTACTCTATTTTTGTTTTACTTGGATCACTTGTCTGTGTACCTAATAAAGGATTTTCGACTGCCTGCCTTGCTTGGATTGCTTTCAAATACTTAGTAATTCTGTACAATTATATATTTTTTATTATTTTTTTTTTGTTTTGACTAAAGAGTTTAAGTTCGCTACGTCTACTACTGTTGTCTGATCTGATTAATGTACAGTGATTAACTAGATATATATGGACTGAAAATCTTCCCCACAGAGAAGTTTCTTGCACTGTTTTGTTTTTGGACTCACTATACTTGTTTAGTGGGGTGTTTTGAGACTTCGGGGATACCACAGATATTACTTGTTTTTTTTTATTATTGCTCCCGCCAATCACTTTGCAACCAGGGTAGTTGCCCCTCTCTCCTCATGCTAACTATGCTACTCCTGTCTTTGTTCTTAGCTCGTTCCTGCCAATGGACCTCATTTGCACTTTAACTTCATATCTCTGGAACCATGGTGCTACTAGTAAAGTATAATTGGCAAACTCTTCAGAAGAATCTATTTGTATAGTGGTAGTATTCATTAGGTTCTAGGTCTTAAACCAGATTTTATAAGTCATGGTAGCTATTAAGTTTGTAATATTTTGTAATGAACTTGTAATATCTCAGCAACTACTTAAGTTACACATATACTTCAGTGTGTTCATTAATGCAACAAATGTTGTTTTTTTTCTCATCTTTCCCAGTCTTTTGTATGTGACATGTATAATAGTTCTGCTATATGCGATTTGATGCAGTTATATAACATTATATTAATTTCACGATCCATATTTAACCACTGCTACAAAGTAAGCCTTTCTGCGTGTTTTTTCTCTTGATTGGGAGAAAACTTTTTTATTGATTTCTGCAAGCCCTTGCAGAAAGCATGTTTTCTTCAGACAGACTGTAACATGAGGTAGTTTTAACTAAGCTGTTATTTCTCTAGTTCCAAGATTACATGGAGTTTCCCTAGGTGGTATATTTCTAATTATACAATGACTGGTAATTAACATTCAAAAAAGGTGCACACGTAATGGACACAGCAATTGGTGTACCCATTGCATCAATATTACCCAGAGGAATAGTCCCCAGTGGCAATAGCTATTAAAAACAAAAGCTAAAGCTGCCATGTTCTCTGCTCCAGTAAGTGAAAAAAAGCAAATGCATCTGCCAGGAGGATGAATGATCAAGCTTATACTATCCCCAAAGGCGGATAAAAGTCACAAAATGATTACAAAATACTTCAAACTTACCAATGGGATGTTGATAGTCTACAAGCATTATACACGATGCATGCATGTATACTCCTGACTCCTAAAAGGAGAAAAAAATTGGGACAAACTGCATCCAGCCTAGTATAATGTGCAAATGTCACTATGTACATGTTCAACATGTGAAGTTCATTAGGAAGTCATTCCCAACAATTTAAAGTGGTGGACAAGGACAACACAAAAACACAAACACGAAATTTGGAGACTACCAAAAAAAAGTAAAGAGCGGTTACATATCTTTCCTAATTGTTGGAAAGCAATTGATGTCTCACAGTACTTGCAGTGAAATATATACTTAAAACATTTTGCTTTGGCTGGGGGATATACCTTCCTTGGATTTTAACTCCATTGTAGTTTTATACTGTATGTAACACGAGTGTAACAGAAATAAAGGCAGACTGACAGGCATACAGACAGAAATCACTAGCACACAAACAGATATATGTATGTCTGTGCATACACATTTACATGCACAATAGAAATTAAAATATGTACAAACGCACACACACTTGGAATGAATGTGCGCACACACATACACATTCTCATAATTCAGAATTAGAATGAATGCAGACACACACACACACACACACACACACACACACACACAATGTGGATGGAATAAAGGGCTTCCACTGCTGAGTTATTAGCTTTGTGAGTACATAGTAAGGTTATTAGTCTTTGGTTTATTAGGCCAAAGCCTTGATGATTCTTATAGACTTTTCATGTCCTGTATCTTTCTGAACCTTCCATTTTTGCATATTTTGGATTTGATATGCTATTTTTGTTCTTATGAAATGAAATATGTTTAGAAGTAAGATATTTAAATTCTCTTCCAAGAGAGAATAAAAAGTGTTCAAGTGTATAAGACATATATATATATATATATATATATATATATATATATATATATATATACGTATATATATATGTATATATATATATATATATATATATATATATATATATGGGTCCACTTCAGAATGTCGACTGTTGAGAATGCCGACTTTCATATGGCCAACACCATATGATCGACATTCCGAAAGACCGACCTCCTGAAATAGCACCATTTACCTACTGTGAACACAGTAAAACTGTGCTATGCAGGGGGGGGGCAAGCCCCCCTGCACCCTCCACACCCCTTGCTACTTAAATATTCTCACTCTGAGATCGCACTACAGTGCAGGTAAGGGGAATCAACCAGTCCTGCACTGTAGCAGGATTTCTGCTATCATTTGTCGGCATTTCAAACGTTTGCTCATATGGTGTCGGCCATATGAGTTTCGAACATTTGAAAGTTCGAACAAATGAAGGGCTCCCATATATATACATATATACTTTTTATATGATCATTATGTCCATTACATCACCATGAAGATCTCTCTTTGGTGAAAAATATCAAGTATTGTCAACCCTGATGGTAAGGAGTGCACTCAAGCTGCTATAAAGTTAACATGATTCTTCATAAAGTTCTATTTCCTTAGTTTCAGGAAGTTAAAGACATTTCTGTGTATTGTTTCAAAAGTCGTTCTCATGTCACAAAGCAAGTAGCATGACAAATGATACCCAGCAAGAGCTCATATAGCACAATGTTAAATTAAATGAGCACCACATTTCCAGATTAATGTAAGCAACAAATATCTGCAGTGAAATTATGTTCATAAAGCTAGACAGATGACTAGCAAAAATATAAAACATTCATAATGGCTGCAAGCCTCACAAGGTGAAAATATGTTGACTTATTTAGCCAGTTGTTTAAAAATAATCCTTACTTTAAAAGGAATTTTAAAACATATTTCTTACCTTTGCTCAAAAATATTTAATATTTTAAATGTAGTGTAACAGTATCAAACAATAATAATAATATGTTGAGTCTTAACAAAAGTGCACTGAGTGGTATATGTACCCTGAGTAATATCTGTTATCAGCAAATAAATCTCACTGTTCTTTTAATCTACATTATTTAATATATACTCATCTTGTATTATAAATCTTTTTAAAATAGTGACAATGCAATATATTTCCTGCAGCAGATCAGGTTGTAGGGTCTCTGTTCTTAGCCAACACCAATCTTACTAGGTGACTCAGTACCAAAGTATAGTATGGTATGTTTGAACAAGATTCCCTCCATGCAGTTCAACCCTCAGTGGGGTATTTTAATCCCTGGAAAAGTAAATGTACACCCACCCTTGTAAGTATCACATTTCTCTCTACCTTTACGTGTTTTCTATCCATGGCAGGCTTTCTCAAGAGTGATTAACATTGGGGAACAACATGCTAGTTTAATAATTTGAGAGAGGTAAAATGACAAAATTCTTTGGCAGTTAATCCTAGTTTGCCATTGCAGACTTATGGTAGAAATCAAACTGGTGTGATTTGCATCAGCTGAAAAATTTTCTTAACACTAAAATTTTAAAAGTCAAAGAAACACAATGCACCTTTCAGGAAAATGGTACAGCCATAGCAAAATGTATCTTTCACCTGCTGTCTTAGGTTTAAATTGTTTTATTTTATTTTCCCATGTTGAGCACAAAAGTCCAAATGGGTGTAGAATCCATTTCAGCAGAGACACATGAAGAAAAGCTGCATTTGTACATCATGATATAAGATACAATTTAAAGATAACACTGGTAAATTAAACATTAGTGTCAGCTTTGACATTGTAGCATTAGAAAATTATAAAAAGTAGGATATGAACTAGTTCATAGTCATATGAAATAAAATTGCATTCACAGTGGTGTGATCTCACTGTTGCAATCACAATACCTTGTTGAACTGGAATATATGATATGCAATTGTGCAGTGGAACAGCTGCAAATGTGGATATGAGTGAGTAAACATATAGATACATGTAGGAAGGCTGGACTTAGACAAGATATTCAGACTGTATTAGGGTAATGTAACTTTAGGGGGTGGAGTAGTAAGCTATGAGCATAACAATGCTAGCTGTGGAGGGTCTATATCACTTAGAAATGGCAGAAGTTCGAACACCATATGTTCGAACTTCTAACCTCGAAGTGCAAAACCATCGAAGGCTTAGAACAGCGATTTTTTTTTTCCCCAGGAAAAAAAAATCGCTGTTCCAAGAAGCACACACACAACACAAGCACACCAAAAAAACAGCAATCCACACACATACACTTAAAATCCTACATCTAACACTACACTAAACTGTACATACACTACTATCTATCCACTTACCTTAACCCAAACCCTAACCATAAGGTCCGTCACTATTACACACTCACCTGATCCATGCCCTAACCCTAACTCACCTATCCCGCCCTAACCCAAAAGTCTGTCACTATCGCACACCCATCTCACCTGCACCCTAACCCAAACTCACCTAACCCTTGCCCTAACCCTAACGTCCACATAATTGCACACTTACCTGAACCCGACCCATAACTTTCCACCACAGTGCTGAAAATTACCGAAGCCACAGAAACAGCCCACCAAATTCTTTTCCTGGGAAAGAATTTGGTGTTCTGCGGCTTCGCGATAATCACGTTTCGAACTTCACAGTTAGAGCATATGATGTTCGAACTGCTGAAGTTTCGACGAACTGATAGGAACCCGCTGTGGACATTAGTGTCAAAAAGTGTTAGTCTAGAATTATTTACAAGAAACTTGGTCTATAATATTTTTGCAATTCAGTCTTCACTGTTTATTACTAGCATCTAAATGTTTTGGAGAAAGATGGAAAAGTGGGAAATTGGAGGTAAGGGAGAGTGCGTTTGTGGTTGGAGTTAGACTGATAAAGAGCAAGAGTATAATCAGGAGTCCACAAGATGGCTTTTAGTTGACCTTTGAAAGTGAACAATTTGATATTGAATCTTAGTGGCAAAGGTAGTTAGGGGCATAGTTTGGGGATATGAATGCAATAAAGGGCTTCCACTGTTGAACTATTAGCGTGGTGGGTAGATAGTAAAGTTCTGTTTGAGTATAGCATTCTGGTGGAAGGTAAGTAGGTTTAGAAGATACTTTTTTAGGCTGGGACACATCTTAGATTTATTTACAAGCTTGTGGACAACTAGTTGTGAGAAGCAGAGTTGATGAGATAGTTGAATGCAATGCAGTGATGGGCCCTACAAGGAAGGTTACATCCAAACATGGCAATTTTGTTACAGCATTGTGTAGCTTGTAAACTGGATTGGCATGGAGAAATACAAGCATAGGGGAACAAAAAGTAGTTTTAGTACTAGATAGGTAGATTTTTTTTTCTTCTAGGTTCAGTGTATTCAGTATAATCTACTAAGTTTTTGAGGTGTCTTTTCAATTGCTTCTTACATATACAGATTACATTTTAGCTTTTCATCTATAGTACTTTGCAACTTAGTATGTATAATCTTTTCATCCTGTGTCTTTACTGAGGAATCAATTTATAAGTCCAAATTGGTGCCTGAATGAAATTTAGGGTAAAGAGAAGCAATTTGTTTTTTTAGGGTTTATAAGAAGCTGAGAGCTGTCTAGCCAAGCTTCAGTGGTAGAGAAGGACTCTTGGGTAACTAAAGTATATTCAGATCATCAGCAAACCCAATGAGGGTTGAGTCATCTGCACGCTGAACAAGGGATGCATGAATTGAGCCTTTGTGGTGGTGATTTAGCAAGATATTAAATAGAAGGGGTCCTAAGATCCTTGAGGTACCCCTACAATCACTGTAAGAAAGGAAGATAGAGCTGATTGCCACTTTACAACTTGCAGGCTGGTTTATGAAAGACCTATACACTTGGTTTTGAAGTGGCAGTATAAAAAAAGCCTTTGACAGATGCATGCATAGTGAGGAAACCATTAGGTCATTGCTTTTATTACCGTAGATACTATTGTCAAAGTCCAAGAGGACAGTTGTTGTGGTGAGATTTGGTCTAAATCCATGTTGGGTAGAAGACAGGATAATGTTATCTATGAGGTACTGGTACGGTTGAGTCTAAAAGCATTTTTCCAAGATTTTTGAGAGGAGAGGAAGAATAGCAACGGGGCAGTAGTTTGACATCTCTATAGTGTGCTTCCTTTGTGTAAGGGTAGATGTAATACTGTTTTTCCAGATAGCTGGAACATTGCTTTCTTAAATTGATCTGCTGATTAATACAGAGACTGTATAGGCTAGTGCATCTGCAGTGATTCTAAGGTATTCATCCAGGGGGTTATCTGTGTTGAAGGTGGTAAGTTTTAATTTGAGAAGAATTTTTTTGTTGATGTGGGGATTGGTTTGAGAGTGAAGGAGATATTATGGATGTCAGTGTGCATCTAGGTAGGATTGTTATCATTGCTGCTGGTCTTACTAGTTTTGGCTACAGTTTGGATGAAGTCAGTGTTGATACTGGTGGCAATACTTTCTGTGGAAAGCTTGGAGATGGAAGTAGCTTCATTAGTTCTGCCAAGGTCTAGCAGCTTATTCATGAAACCCCAAAATATTCAGGCTTGTTCTAAACAGAGTTTTGGAATGTAAGGTAGTATCTTTTCTGCCAGCAGTGACTATACTTTTATTGAGGTTACAGAGGTGCCTGAATATGTGGTGGTTTTATGTTTTCTGTCAGGATTTCCAGGCTTTATTTCTTTTATGGATTGATTATTTAGCTGATTGCATTAGTCATGGGCCAGGATTTACTGTTACTCTATTTTTTTTCTCATGGGGGCTATTTTGTTGAGTATATTGAGAAAAATCTGAGTAAATTCCAGTATTGCATTATCTAATGATAGTTAGTTATTTTAATGTGTTCCAGTTACATGGTTTTACGGTAGATAACGCTGCTTATTTACCAGATTTCATGATGTTAAGAACTGTTATATAGTTGTTTGTTTTGAGATACATAAGTTGGCAGATGATCACAAAGTGGGTCTGACAGAGTGTTGGTGGATCTACATTTACTTGGATTAGAAGCTAGAATGTATTCTATTCTATTATTGCTGAGTTATTGTGTGATTTATTATACCTGGAGGGGGTAGTGATACATTGCTTGAACCCATATAAGGTTATTGAGTGCTAATATTTGTTCATATGTTAAAAGTCACCTAAAATATTTGTTTCCTGGGGATGTTGTTAATTATCCAGGAGAGTATATATTCGACTGTAGGCATATTATTATATGGGGATGTATAGCGTAATGAAGCAGGTGCTGTTATGGTTGTTATATTTGAGGAAGGAGATAATTACTTCTGAATTATTGAGCTGGAGAACACTGTGTTTGTGGGTCTAAGCTGAACTGTGCTAGGGTACAAAATGGCTACCCCCACCGCCTCCTTTACTTTTAGTATCAGTATGATGGTATACTGTGGCCTGGATGAAGTTATTCCCTCATGCTTGTCTTTCAGTTACAGAGAGAATGTCTGGAGAGTGGTCAGTAATCCATGCATGTAGGTCTGTGAGATTATTCAGCATACTTCTTACAATGATATTAAGAAGTTTTAGAGGAACATGTGTGGTATGGAATCTGACTAGGTTAAGTTGTGTTTTGAATCAGGCTTAGGGTGAATGCCACCACACTGAATTATGGTGCAAGATAGGATTTGGGTGGAGTGAAAATGTCTTTGACTTGTGATCATGTGAGTTGAATATGAAGCAGTTTCAGGCAGGTAACCTTAAGGTGAATGTCAGTGCAGTGGCACAATGTGGGGACAAGTGATACTGCATAGTTATCAATATCTTGTGTAAATGTAAAGAAAAGACTTAAGTAAGAGAAGGTTGGGGTGACAGAGTGGATGGATGTTAGATATGAGACAGGAGTGTGGTAGTAATTAATAGATTATTTAGCATTGTATGGTTAGAAATAGTTGCTCTTTGAGAACAGAGATTGCATAAAGTTACTAAAAAGATTATTAGAGCATAAGTTAGAAAATGTTTGTGAGCTGCAGTGGTTGGATGCTGCAATATGTTATAAATTTTTGTGTTCATGTGTAGGGAATATTCTGAATGTGCTGTTGTGATGTAGTTTTGAATAGTTTTGTGATTTTAAGTGGAGGGGTAAAGTGAGTAAACTGAGAGTGGGGATGGGTAGTAATGAAAATTTGGCATAAGCATGATACACCTCCAGTTTCTCAGCTGAACTCGGTCTGGTCAAGCACAGACCTCATGAATCTCTGACCCATTATTAAGACCTGGTGAGTAAAGTAATACTTAAGTTGTCTATCTAATACATTTTAAATATCCTACATTAAATTTCTTTCAGCATCTTACTATTTTAACTTAAATGAAGACATTACAATGAAAACATTGCTTTTAAAGACAAATATTCCATGGATGTGAACATTTAAGTTATTATGACAGACTAAAATATCTGAATTTGTACAGTGTCTCTTAGAGATATCTAAGAGGAGCTCTTATTCAGGTATATAGGGCATTTAGTGACAACTACCGCAGGGAATGTTTGGGGTTAACAAAAAGACAACCTATGTTGAAGATTCTATAGGAATGAGAAGTGTACTAATTGATTCTCTGAGAGACCAGCTGATACATGAAACAGACTACCAAATTACATTAAACCAAGGACTAGTGCAGATATGTTTAAGAACAGCCTGGACACTTATTATGGGAACAAGTGTTTTGGTGTATTGGTAGGCTAGAAGGGCATTAATGTCTGTGTCTGTGATATTTGTATGTATGTATGTAAATATTGTCATGAAGGACAAATATGCCATATCATTGAAAGCTTGTTTTGTACCAGTATTTATCTGTTCATGTTTCTGATCAAGTGGCAAGATTGACTGAAAAATGCCAGTATCACTCCATAGTTCCAGTAACTATTTGCAGATAACGTTATATGCTGTCAGTTAACAGGAAAAATGAACTTGAAGAATTCCAACCATTAACCTAATTTTCACAACTACAGCTGAAAATATTTTTCATATTCAAATGTTTGTATAATATTTATTTAATGGATGCACCTTTTCTCTGTTTCATTTGTACAAAAGTCTAAAAACTAGTTTCCCATTTTCATCAGTCTAAAAGTGGCAGTATTAATTTGCGTTTTACAAACACATTACCTTTTTAAAATTATATTTCTATTCCATTATGAGTCAGTCTGTTACACAAAGTATTATGATTTTCTATTAAATCATTTCTCAACTTTATTGTGCTGCAAGATGTTTGAGTAAAAATTCCCATTACATTATTTGTCAGATGTAGAGAAAGATAATTAAGCCTGAAATAACTTTATTAAGTAGAAATCATTTGAAGTGCATTTCAAAACAAAAGGCAACTGCATCTCCAAAATGTATTCTTGAAAAAAAATTAATTTTGAAGGCAAAACAATAAAAGATGTAATACATGGCTGAATTAAGGACTGTCAATTGTAATGGCAAAAATATATGTCAGAATAAGTTGGTGGAAATGTAAAGTTTTATTTAAAAAATCTGCAGTTACTCTTTTTCATACCCCATTAAAGAAAGTATGCATTTATTTTAGTTTATGCTTTTAACATTCTGAGTGCAAGTTTCATATCAGTCATTTTTATGTTCAGTTTAATTACAGCATATGTTAGGTGTTTGGACAAATACATTTGCTTTTTGATTATCACAAAAATGTTTTAATGCTGCATTTGTTAAATTGTTACAAAGTAGTAAAAAATGCATTTTACATAACTATCACCATTGACTATAATGAAGCTTCTGTTGGTAGTGATTCCACTGCCATATTACTTTAGTTTTATTTTAGTAGCATGGAATTAATATTGTGCTTAGCATTTATATTTTTTGTGCTGTATTTATAAAAAAATGTATATAAAATGTGCACAAAAAATACTATTTTTGGCAATTAGGTTTTATTGTATATTATATCCTTGTTTGGTAACTGTACAGTTTCAGTATGCATGCCTGATAGTCATTGATTTATGCTGATTTTGAGATCCAACATGTATCATTTCAGAATCAAAGTAAACGAGGAACATGAGGCATTAATGATTGTAATAATTTTACTAGACATAGAAGGACATTTCTTGATCTGATTTTAAGTTCATTTCAGCAGTGTATATCTGCTTTAGTTAAGGTCTTTAAGCCTATGTTAGTGATTCTAGTACATAACTGCACTACATTTGTGCTGTTTTAGAGGTCTAGATGTTCTTATTACAGTCTGGTTTCATTCAGTGTACTGAGTGCATGGCAGGCTCATTCAGGACTTGTCTTTGCATTGGGGAATTTTTCTGGACAGTCATCTCAGAGCTAAGGGTCTAATTTGTTTCCCTTCCCACTCACCCTGTTGTAGCTGTATTCTTAAATCCAGTGTATCTGCTGTTAGCTGCCCCATATGACAATTCGACAACAAAATTCCTTCTCTCTCCCCATTTGACTGTTGACAATAAGCAAATTTGTATAATTTTGCAAAGTCTCCTCCCTTAAAGTAATCACCAAGCTAAATGACCTTTGATAAAATTACTTAGTATTGAGTGTATTGATACTGCTTACACTGATTTTAGCATGAAATTAGTGAGATTTTTACTATAATTAGTTCACTGATTCTTGCTGGTGGCAGAAGAAGGTTTCCAGGCTAGTTGTTTTGTACTAAAATTAAAATACTCAAACAGCAACTCCACCCACACATTATTTTAAAGCTGAACTCCAAGCAGTTTTAGTTACCCCTGCCACCATAGCGACTCCTGTCTGTATCATGGACCAGCACTTCCCCCAACTTCTCTAACCAGCCTGAGATGGGTATCTTGAGGCAGTGTAAGAAGAGTCTCATACTGCATGATGATCATCTGTTACTCAATCAGCATAACACAGCGTGTGACAGATATAATAATATCCTTGGAGACAAAGTCTTTCACATAGTAAATTCAGACACCAAAACTGTCAGCAGTACACCATACATCATAGCTCTCCAAGGCCATCACAATACACATAATCCATCTTATGCTGAATTCTAAAGATTAACTCACCTAAACCTCAAACTGCACACAGGCACAAAGCACACTCTGCATATTAAGCCTACTTCATCACATAGCACAAGAAGTCCCAAAGTGTCAGATTCTGAGCCCATAATTTAGGCATCAGCCCAATTAAGCATTCTTGTTATAGGTGACTGAATTGTAAGACATGAAGATGTGCCTGTTACCAGGTTGAGCAAGGAAAAAGTGCCAGTTAGTTGCTTGTCTGATGCCAGGAACTGTCAAATCATGCATGCACTCAAGTCCTTGAACAACAAGTACCATTATAACTTTGTCATAGTTCATGCCAGTGTCAATGACTTGAGGTGTACCTCCCTGCATTATATGATGAGAGACATGATGGAGCTCTCAGACTATGCATCCAAACCAGGTATGAGCCTAGCATTGAGCAGCATTCTACATTTTCCAGGGATGATGGCTTGATATGAGTAAAAAATAGACTTCAATAATTAGCTTAGTTTTTGGTCATTCAAAGGAGGTCCAATATTTGACAGCCTGGGAGGATATGATTGATGGACCATGCTTCTTTGCCAGGGATGGCCTGCACCTATCTCCCTCTAGGTTTTGATTATTGACAGAGATGTTGTCTATCCCCCATAATGCCTTTTATAGGCAATGCCAACCTGATAAACCTACCAACATCATGAAACAAAACTATGAAGGTGTTACTGGTCAGTCCTAGGAGCCTTAAAAAAAAAAAAAAAAAAACTCTTCTTCCTACAAGCCCTTCTCACCTGGAAGACATTGACATTTGTGTAGTAACTAAGACATAGTTTAAATAGTGGAGAGCACTCTGGCTGCGCATGGCTGTAATGTCTTCCACACGTTTAGACCAGCTACTCTACAGGAGGGGAAAAAGGTGAAGGTGTATCAGTTTACATCCAGAAGAGACTCGCATCAAGGCTGGTAAAGCAGCATAATGCACTAGACCTTCTTCATGTCCAAATAACCATCAAAAAGGTCCTGCACTGTATATTAGCTAGCTGTAGAATGCACTCTATGACAAAAGAAAGCCAAAACACCTGTGTACAGGACCTAGAATCACTCAGTATTAAACCCAGTACCATTTTCAAAGGTTATCTAAACTGTCCAACTATAGACGAGGAATCCTACACTCCACTAGTGCACAGACACAAAGATTCCTGGACTCTGTCAATACAAATGCCCGGGAACAATTAGAGTACCCACTAGGGGAATGACATCTTGGATCTTGTCCCTACTAATATGGGAGAATCTTGCATCCTCCCTTGTATATCTTCATCACTTGTTAGGTCTGACCATAAAACAGTCTCCTTCAAAATAAAACTGAAACCAGAGATCCCTTCCACCCATAGTACCTTTTGAATTTTTTAAAACACAATATCTACTTCAAAGTGATACATTGGCAAGCTTCAAATCCCCACCAAACACAGTTAACTACAATGAATACACAGAAATGTACACCACCACACTATACTAGCATTTAAACAGCTGCATAGATGGAGCTCTACCCTATAGGGACATGGGTATGGCAAAACCTAGAAACAAACCCAGATGGGGGAACCCTGATATCAATAAAGTTTATGATAAAAATGAAAATAATTCTGACCAAAAGCAAGAAGAGAATTCCCAGAATGTTATAGCCCTCATCAATGAAATTAAGAAACAACTCAGGAGTTTAATATAATCCACCAAAGTTGAGTCTAAAAGTGCTACTCAAGCCAAAGACAATCACTAGGCATTTTTTAGTTATGTTCGTAATTTCAAATGCACAGTGCAGCACTGCTCTGAGCTGATGGTGAATGATTTTACCTGCACTAAAGCTGAAGATATAGCAAACCTACTTCCCCATAAATGTAGTTATAACTTTACCCCTCTTTCCCCTCTGTCTGTCCCTCAAGATATACCTGAAACTGGCTCACTTTCAGTTGTCACACAAGACCAAGTCCTAAAAGTGCATCAAAAGCTAAAACTACTGCATTGATGGGTCCTGGCAATATCTTTGGAGGCATCTTAAATAGCATGATGCATGATTTTTACACACCTCTACCAACACTGTTCAATCACAGCCTCCATACAGGTTTTGTACCAAGTGAATTGAGAAACAGTGAAAATCATTCAACTGCATAAGGGATGACCTTCCACAGACCTATAAGTCTGACCAGTGTCATATGCAAACCATGGAAACACATATCATGGAGTTAATCAATCAGGACATAGGGAACCTCCAGACACTGAATCCATCTCAGTATGGATTCATCAAGGGTAGTTCATTCTTACTCAGTTTTGAAAAGGCCACCAAAGTAATGGGTGCAGACAAAATGGTACACACTGCATACCCCATGGCCAAAGCTTTTGACACATTTCCCTAATATACTTGGTATCCTACAGACTGCTAAGAGGTGACCTGTGTCTGGCATACAAGGCATCCCAACCTATTACGGATGGAGTTACTGCACATCAGAAAGTCAAATGCCATCAGAAACACTCAGCCTGGGGACCTAAACCTCTTCTGCAACATGAACAGAACAGTTTGGAGGGACAGGTTTATCTCAGAGGATACCACTGCTGTGGAACAGACCCCCAATCCACATAAAACAAAGTTCATTCTTGTCCATTTTCAAGCACAACTTTGATCTGTGGATGGGAAACAGAAACTTTAACCCAGAACTGCCACGTGTACTACTCATAGGCAGAAGCAGTGCCTAAATGCTTTATCCCATGCATGGGTCCTCTTAAATTATCTATGGTATGAGCCCGGTTATTCTCATTAGGAGATAATATACAATTATCAAACATGGGATGAGCAAGGCCAATCTGTAATGAAATGGCATAGGTTATTTCAAGTACAAAAAGGGAAATTGCCTAGGCTAGTACTTACCTTTGAACATGTGAAACAATAAGTACTTATTGAGTGCAAACTTGGATTAAACTTGGAAATCGCATGTATATTGCACTTTATCTGCTAGCAACAAAACAATGATCTAAGAATTTCGAGGTCAGTGATGTTTTAATTATATCAATAAAACAGTGTTCTTTTTTCCAGCTTTGAAACAGATAATGGTCCTTTCCAAGATATGCATTAGTACATTGGCTCACTGGCTGTGATTAAGATTTCTTCCTCATAGCTCTAGTATTCTGGGTTAATTGAGACCTCTGTCATTGTCATTATGGAGTTTACATGCTCTCCTCACATCTGCATGGGTTTTTCTCAGGTACTCTTTTTTCCTTCAAAAATATGCAGATTGATTAGTTCCTGTAAATAATAATATACATTTACCTTTGTCCTTGCAGCTTGGGTTATCACTAAAAGTATATGAGTAAAACTATTGCACTTATCCAGTTATCAGATAGATTAAACGTTAAACATACCCCTTGAAGACTGGTCGAGGGACATGCTGACTGAGCAGCAATTTTGCTGGCTCACATACAAGAGGAGGAGTTTTCTCCTCATGATTAATATCCTTAGTGTAGATAAGGGACAGTAATTCTGCAGCATAAATTGTGGAATGTGCCATTTGCAGAGTAGATTTTCATGGTCATCGTGTGCTGGTGATAGGATAAGTCAGTAGGTAAGGAACAAAAAAAGCAAACCACAGCTGCCAAGATGGTGCTGTCTACACATTGGAAGTGTACACATTGGAATTTCCATCTTCAGTGAGATGCTGGTCCATGAGGGGGTGGCTAAACAAGTACCAGGGATGTTAGAGTGTGAAAATTAGGGAAGGATTTTGGTGCATGACTAATGCCATAACGTATGATGGAGAAAATACTTAAATGTAGCACAGCTGTGTTTCATAGGTGTGTACTAGGCTAATGGCCCTGGAGCCTTTACAAGCCTAGCCCATAGGATTACCCTGGCATTGTGCCACCCGACCTTAGTTTCCAGTGCCTCTGTCGGGTAGAGCCACTGGAGATGGTGATACTAGGTTACATAATTAGATGCTTGGATTTCAATCCTCAAATATTCAAAACTTGTACAAAACAGATTCAGTAATTTTACTTTGTTTTCAAGGGTACATCAATATAGGACATTTATGGCTTATTTGACAATTTATTCTTATCAAAATTATGGAACACACCTATGCCTGTAGTGACTTTGTCTAACAGCAGTATACGAGAATGTAATGTCAAGTATATTCTTTTATATATTTAATCATTATCCTAGAAAACAATGTCACAAAATATATCAAGTTTTGAGAGTAATCTCATAATAAGAAAGTAGTGTAAAATAGCTATTATTCTTGCAAGCAAAATATTATTGACCTAATGATAATAATTGTATGAATAACAAAAACATCAGTGAATGAATTGAACATTTCCTTTTGTGAGAGGTAAAATATTTCTACTATATATATTCTGTGGAGCAAATTATATGTAGTGCAGGGAGTGCAGTGATTATGCTCTGATATATGGAAAAAGACAAATCAGTGAAGCTCTTCTATAGTGTGAGACATGATCTTAATAATTGTTAAGGACCTTCTGCTTCCCTTTTTAAGTGCTGTTTCATACTTTCTTCTTCTTCTTTCAGCTTTTCCCGGTTAGGGGTCGCCACAGCGGATCACCTGTCCGCTCATGATTGGCAGTGGAGTTTTACGGTGTCGAGTTGCCAGCCCGGCACCCAACCTTCCACAGAAGGCGCACACATTCACACACTCACACCTAGGGCCAATTTAGTGTGTCCAATCCACCTACAGCACTAAGCAGTTAAAATTGCTAGTATTGAGCAGCAAACTAAAGTGGCAGAATTAATAACAGATTTGTTTCTGCCTACTGTCTGTGCTGGTAATGTGTCCCTGACTTTCTTTAACATGAGTATGTGTTACTTTGAAAGCCAGCAAAATGCTTAGCGCTTTTTTCTTTTTCTGTAACTAGTAGTGCATGGAGCAGATAAAGATTCATATACTACAAAGAATTATGATTGGGTCCCAGATCATAACCAGTTATGTTTACTCAAAGTGAATGTCGGGAATGAACTCTCAAAGCTTCACTGTTAAGGTGAATTTATTTGTTATCCATGTGTTGAATATATTATAAGCCAGTTACGATCACCAATCTGCTCATAATGCTCTATATTAAACAGCAACAAATGCCAGTGGGGCAGCAGTGTCTAACTGTAACATAAAAAAAAATTGAAATTGTATACCAGGCAGTTGAATTTGAGATTGTACTTTCATGAAAGAGGTACACCACATGCAACAGACCAACCAGGCCTAAAGAGAAAAAGCACATTCATTCCCCCTAGTAACTCAATGGTGGTTGCATTTGAAAGGTTATGTGAGGGGGATATAAGGAAGATCTGTAATGCTAGAATGTGACACAAAATAATTTGACAGCAAAAGAGAGAAAACGTTTGAGTTGCCTAGTGCAAAATAAGCACTACAAGGTCATGAAGCCGGACAAGGGAGGGGATCTGGTTATAATGAGTCAGTTAGATTACACTATTAAGATGTTTGACATTCTGAATGACAGTACTACATATGAAAGGGTATCCCAAAATGAAATCTACAGGGGTATGCAAAGGTTGACCTGTTTTTAAATGATTCCTTTTTTCAAGGAATTATTAGTAAGGTGGAGTTGGACTATTTACAAGTAGAGGCACCTATAATTCCAGCCATGTTCGGGATACCCAAGAATCACAAAAAACAGAATGACCCCCCCCCCCCTCCCTTTAGATCCATAGTCTCAACTAGGAAATCAAAAACAGAACCTTTGGCTACTTATATAGATTTTTGGTCCAAACAGGTAGTGCAGGAACAGAAACAGATTTTGAGAGACTCATGGCACTGACTGGAGGTACTGAGGGAAATCAACATGCTTGACGACTACATTTCTTGGCAGTGGATGTAGTAAATTTATTTGGTGTCACCCATAGGTGCCGGAAGCTGTTAAAGAGGGGGGGGGCGGAGGGTGACAGGGGCACTTAGTGAACTAAAAAGGGTAATTGTTTTATAACTTGCTACCACAACATAGGTTCACTAAGAAGAAATTTTAAGCTTAGCCAATTCCCTTTTGGTGTTTGAATTAACATTTTCTGATTGGTCTTAGCTATCCCCATGGCTGATAATTGTATATTAGCCCTAGTGATAACTGTGATCATACCATAGATAATTTCAGGGGACCATGTAAGGGATGCAGCATTTTGGAACTGCCTCTATCCGTTAGTGACATGAGGGGAAATCCTGGATTACATTTTCTATTACCCATCCTTAGATCCAAGTTGCATTTGAATATGGATGGATGAGTTTTGCTTTATTTTTTATGGATAGTCTGTTCCAGAACAGTGGTAGCCTCTGTGATTGTATGTATGTATATATATATATATATATATATATATATATCCATCTCTCCACAACATTCAGTTTAGATACCTGGTCTGAGTATTTCTGATGCCATTTGACTTGCTGATGTTCACTAGGTCCATCTGTATTATGTCGGAGGATGTTTTGTATGCCAGACATGTCACCTCTAAGCACTCTGTAGGATACTTAGTATAGTAATAAATCTTTGAGGTGGTTCATGCAAGACCTATTGTTTAGGACTTGTATCCTTTTAGTAAGGTATCTCTGAAGGTATTCAAATTGTTGCATGGGGCTGGACAGATACATGCCAAAGTGGGCATTATACAAAATGATTGACATAATGAGAGCTTTGTAAAGGGGGACAACATCTGTAGATCTAGTCACAATCAATTTGTTTATAAGCTGTGCAATATAGAAGGGCTTTCTTATGATGCTGGGCACATGTTGGTCAAAAGTTCCATCACTGTACACACAAGTTCCCAAATGCCAAACAATTGGATCAGTTCTCAGAGGGCATTGTCATGATTTTGACACCAGTTATTATTTGGGACAAACCTTCCTGCATGATGGTTAAGTCATTAGGGGATTCAATAACTTCTCCTAGCTTGCAGTCATCTCAAACTTAGCTGGCCAAAGCTCGTTGGTATTTCCTTTTACTTTTGAGATATATATGCCAAACAGAAAATGTCTCAGCACCGAACCCTGGGGAACTCCATTGGTGACTGGTCTCTTATCCTGTTTTGCTCTCCTGCATCCTATGAGCCAAGATGGCAATGCAGCTGCTGATCTAAGTGTTTTCTCCTACATTATTCATCTTTTGTACTACACCTGGGTAGGGGATTGTGTCAAAAGACTTGGCCAGGTCAAGGTAATGTGGTGTGACCTGTTTTACCTTCATCCATTGCTTTGGTAACAAGAGTAAAGTTTAAAATTTGCCCATGATTTTGAGCCTTTCACACTTTCCTCTGGGCTGTTTTCAAACACATTTTTAGGGCCATGCATACATGTATGCATTCCTTGATTCACCTTCCTGATTGTATTAAATTATATTCCTTGTATAATACAGCACACTTGTTAGACTTAAGTTAGCGCATTTTAAATTTATTGTTTAAACATTTTTCCAGTAGGCAGTGAAACAAAAATGCATGCACTGATAATGACAAAACTGCCCTATTCAGAACATTTCCATCATAAAGGTCTACTTCTGCACACAATTGCATTTTAAATTTATTGTTTGAACATTTTTCCAGTAGACAATGAAGCAAAATGCAAGCACCAATAATGACAAAACTGCACTATTCAGAACATTTCTATGATAACAGTCTACTTCCACACACACTTGCATTTTAAATTTATTTGAACATTTTTCCAGTAGGCAATGAAGCAAAATGCATGCACCAATAATGACAAAACTGCCCTATTCAGAACATTTCCATGATAATAGTGTACTTCCACACACAACTGCATTTTAAATTTATTGTCTGAACATTTTTCCAGTAGGCAATGAAGCAAAATGCATGCACCAATAATGACAAAACCGCCCTATTCAGAACATTTCCATGATAACAGTCTACTTCTACACACAAAATATAAATACAGAATCACAGTAGTGTAAGCCATAGGCATGTTGCACAGCTTTTTGAATTTATTTTCAATTGGGGGCGGGGGATCCAGGGACACATTTTAAACATTGCTTGTATAATTTTGGAAAGTTGCTTGCATAAAATGTGGTACAACCATGCATTTCACTACCAAGTCTTGAACCCAGAACTCTGTGCTCTACAGTCAGAGCAGCATACCACTAAGCTAAACCAGCAGTTTCATAAACCAGGGACACATTTTAAACTTTGCTTGTATAATTTTGGAAAGTTGCTTGCATAAAAATGGGTTACGACTATATGCATTTCACTATCAAGTCTTGAACCCAGAACTATGTGCACTACAGTCAGAGCAACATACCACTAACCTAAACCAGCAGTTTCTTGAAAGACAGGAAGACAAACTTAAATGGCTATCATATCATTTAGTGAATTCAGTTCTCACTTCTCACCATAGCTCTCAACATTTTAGCACAAAAATACAGAACACAGTGGGGGAATAGAGCCCCAAAATAGGGACATTTAAAATACTGATTTTATAATCTTAGAAAATTGCTAGAGTAAAAGGTTTTGTTATACCACTCCTGAAAACCAGAGGAACAGAACATAAATGTGAGGCATTAGTTCACAAGTGATGGTGGCTAGGGACTTTAGGCTCTTTTTACCTGTATCCAAGGTACAGGGTTTGAGCCTGAGTTCCTCTAGCCACCAGATGTATCCTGTTGGCAGCATTTACACACATACACACACACACACACACACACACACCAGCTTACTCACTCTGAAAAGCGCCCAGACTCCATCTTCAGTCCTCACAGCTAAAGACATCTGTCTGTTTCTCCTCGCAGACTCCATCTTCAAGAAAATTGTCTGCTTCTCCTCACAGCTAAAGAAAACCCAGAAATAGCAGCAGAAACTGTCCATTTCTCCTTGCAGCAGTAGAAACCATCTGTTTCATACGCCCATGGTGTCACCCATTATCATGAAGGTTTGGAACATGTTAACCCGATCCAGAACTACTAAGGGGAATTGTTTGGTTGAAGTAATGGAGTGGTACTAGCTAACAATTTTGTACAAAAGACAGGAGTTGTCATGGATGCCAAGTGTGCACCAGTTTTTGCAAACTTGGTGATGGCAGGCTGGGAGGCACAGCACATACTGGATTCCACATACAAGGGCAAAATAAAGTGTTATTTACATTTTTGGATGATGTCATAATATTGTGGAAAGGGTCTGTAGATGAAGCATTGCACTTTGTAGATTATGTAAATAGTACATCCAGAACAAGTGAAATTGAAATAGATTTTCTGGATATTTTGATCAGAAAAGAACTGTTAGAGAGCAAAACTACATCTACCATCTTCAGAAAGAAAACATATTTGAATTCCCTTTTGAGATTTGACAGTTGCCATCCAATTCAGCATAAAAAAGTGTCACAAAAGGCCAGATGATGAGATTAAGTAGGTTCATCAGTGAGGATGAAAATTTTGTAGAGGTAATGAATATATTAATAGACATGTTAATGGATAGAGGTTATCCTTTGGTAAAAATAAAAAGGGAAGTGACAAGGAAGAGCAATGAAAGATTCAAACCTATACTGAGAATGCAAGGTAGCCTGCATGACACTAGTTTTAATGTGGCATCAAGCTCAGGACAGGATTTCATGGTTGTAGAATACAGTGACTGTTCTCCAATGATAATCTCTGGATTGAATTTATTTTGGGAAGGAATATTTGATACTCAGCTCAAACTGAAGCTTGGGTAGTAGACCCATAACTACCTTTGATAGAGGTAAAAACTTGAAGGAAATTTTAGAATCAGGTGGCAAAGAGAGGTCCACTGCTTTTAGACCATTAATGAGTAAGTGTGGTTTCTAGAGATTGTGCAAGTACATTAATGATGGACCATACATTTCTATCCCTGGCTTTTATAGGAATTTGGAATGCCCTGGCAGATGCAGCTGTGAGACAAAATGTATGGTATACGTTGCATCTTGCATGGCGTGTCTGGCGTTTTACGTCGGCAAAACTGTTAGAAAATTAAAAGAAAGTATCTCAGAACATGTCCGGAACATTAGGAACAAAAATTCTGTCAGTTCCTTGTATATGCACAGTACACAATGCAGGAATTTTAAAAAGTGTATTTATTTTTATTTTATTTATTTTTATTTTACATTTGTTGACTGGGCTGGTCCAACTGGATATATGTCCATTTTCAGTGGAGGCCTGGGGAGAAAAGCTCCACACTTCAGAGTAGTATTTAAAAAGCACAGGTACATTACAAAGTTTTGGCTATCATAACAGTTCATTGCCTTTTATCATATGAGTAAAGAGAATCCTATTATATGACAGCTATGGATGTACTTAAAAAAATGTGTAAAAATATGTAAACAAAACGCACACTATTAAACAGTAAAGTCGCACACAAATTTGTGTAAAAATATGTAAACTAAAAGCACACTATTAAACAGTGAAGTAACACACACATTATTGTTAGTAAAAGATTAACTAGCTCATGCTAGTATGAAGATTAGTGTCAGGAGACAGTTGTGGTAGTTCGGTAAAAGTTCCTGTTTTTCATTATAAAGTGAAGGTTGATGGGGGTGGGGGGTCCCTAAGATAGAAATAGAGATCAGAGAGGTTGAATGGCAAATAAGATTAAATGCCCACAAAAGCCCAGGGATCGATGACTACATATCAATTAAACCCATTCTTAAGAGAACGGCAACTGTGATATAACCAACAAGTATGCCACCTAGTGATACAAATTGGATGTTACAACTTTTCAAGATGTTCATTCTGAATGCTTACAACTTTTCAAGATGTTCATTCTGAATGCATATGTATATATATATATATATATATATATATATATATATATATATATATATATATATATATAAACTAATGTTTTTATTACACTATGGTAAAAGAGAGTTGTGCAGAGTATGTAATGGTTTTTCATTCTTTATTAAATATCAGTTGGATAGTAAATTTTATGTATATACTGCAGTTAGATGAGATTTTTAAGAATGTGTTTTTTAGGGGGTGTTTTCTGTGGATATGATGTCATGCTGCATGGGAAATAAAAGATGAATTTTTGTTTAACATGTTGACTCTGAAGCAGCCCTATAAGGGGTGAAAGAGCTTAGTTCACATGTTTTTTATCTACTTTTATTTGTTTTTATTGTGAATAAAGTGGTATCACTGCTTCATAGCTGAGTAGGTGTTTGTTTTTCTTCATTTTGGAATGCTGTGGAGGTTTGGTGTCCTGGTTCTAACTGTGACATATGTTGCACAGTGACCATCCATGACTAAAGCATTTTCATACCTATTTCCTAGTAAATGTTAACATACTGTTGGAGTATATTATTGTTAAGGCTGTCTTTAAGTTAATGTGATCAGTTTTCTGGGTTAATAAGAAAATATAATTACAGATACAAAAAATAATTAGAATTATGATGTACCTCATAAGCATAGTGATGGAACAAACTCTAAGCATTCTAGCAATGGTGGGATACAGCTGCATATGGGTCTGGAGAAGGATGGATGTAGTGGGAACCACGAAAGTATTCAAGGAGGTTAGAGAGAGTACGATAGGGTCTCTGTTCAGGATAATGGAAGTATAGTACTAATTTACAATGACATGGGGGGTGTTGTAGTCTTCTGATTGCATTTGGGAAATCATATGAATCACTGCATCACTACGAGAAGGAAGACACCAGGGGCACTGATTAAACATGGTCTTGGCATGTGTGAGGGTAACTGGGTCTCCAGTCATGTCTGGTAATTGAGAGATTGGTATTGTGGGATCTTTCCATTCCACTACTATATAGTAGAAGTGACCACTGCATAAGCTTGGGGCAGCTTTGTAGGTCATGTGGGGAGATCTATGTACTACCAGTCAGGCAGAACCATTCTATGATTGTTTGCATTTGGCCTATAGTGTAAGATTTCCTAGTATACTCTGCCATAGTCTTAGCCAGCAGGGAACATGTTAAAGAACTGCATATCTATCTACCTCCAGAACACACATACGATGAAGTTTTATGTTTTGTGGCAGAGCTAACAGAGGTATGCATAGCAAGGAATCCTTTTTCTGCAGGAAGATTTTAGTGGTAAGATAGGTCGTCAGACATCCTGAAATTTTGAGATTACATTTATTTGTTTATTTATTTATTTGACATTTGTTAACCAGGTTACTCCAACTGGGTAGATGCCCTTTTTCAGCGAGACACGAGGAGAAAAGCTCCAAAAGGAAATAAAAAATTCATAATAATGATTATACAGTTTAACATCAGTGTAATGCAGTTTTGTCAAGTACATAATTAGAAAAATATTATTATATACAACTTTGTACAAATACAATTAAGCCCAAGGTATGTCACACATAATCAAATTATAAATTATTGCAAGATTATGGGAAATTTTTTTGACAAAGAAAAAAACACCATTACACCATAGAAGTTAAGAGTTAGTAAGAAGACCCATTAGGTTCAATAAAGAGGTAGGAATATAGTTAAATACAGCTGCAAGGTTCCCTACCAGTGTTAAAGAAGAAGTAGGAGAAATGGAGTGTAGGGAATAGAGAGGGGTATGGATGTACCTTCGTTGAAGGTTGTGCGTCAGGGCTGGCAACTCGGTACGTAAAAATCTACTGCCAATCATTAGCAGACCGGAGTTCCGCTGTGGCGACCCCTAAAAGCTGAAATATACAACAACATACAGTTACATAGCTCTCTAGTGTTGTCTTCACATGGTAAAGAATGCTATTTTAATTATTCTGAAGACCGGCAATTATTGCTTTCAATGCTTAATCATTTTGTTGTCACCTGGTAGTGCTTGAGAGCATTTCAAATGTCAGTTGTGTGACCATTTGGATACATAACTCTATGAACAATTCTGTGGTCTGTCTCTTTTAGTACTCAGCTGCTAGTATGGCTTGCTGATTTTATGATGTATTTGGATTCTGCTTTGCCTTTGGAATATTTTTATGCATCTGCAGTTTAATCAGGTAAAGTGCTGCGTTTTGGAAAAATTATCCTTGCAGTTCCTGCAGAGGATGAAGGTTCTGAGCTGTTAATGAGCCTTCCCCCTCCATTTTACATACTCTGTGACTGAGATTCTGAGCAAGTCAATTAACCAAAATTGTTACCAGGTAGGTCTTGAAAAGGGGATACATTGTACAGTAGACATATTCAGTTAAGAGAGAGATTTTATAAAGGTTAGAGTTTACCTTATGTAATTATTTCCTGTGGTTGCTGTACCTATGTTTGGTTGCTTCTGTGGTCCCATTGTAATACAGCTCTGAAGATGGACATTGCTGACTTTGTTTAAAGCCTTAGTTTACAGGCAGTCAGTGGTCCTGAGGATGCCCTTTTAGTGGATTAGAGCTGGTAGACACTGGTAGATTTTGGACTTCTGCTTACTTCTCTGAGTTAATACCAGAGCAAGACAGACTGCTGAATAGTGTATAATATTATGATGATTCTGGTCTAAGGGATACTGCAAAATGCTGGAGATGAGTGTCATAATTTCTGGAAATCTCGGTTGATGACTTCACCTGTACATTAGCAGTTACCATCTAACTGGATCTGCTGGTTGTTTAATATAAACATAGGATGTTACCAGGCTTACAGTCCATGGAGCCTACCCCAAATTCTCAGTTGCCTCGAAGTGTTGTTTGGTTAAGTAATTTGCTCAAGGCCAAATAGTAGGCAAATAAGAGTTGAAGGAATCAAACTCCATGCCACAAGAATGACAGCTTATAGCCCCAACCCACTTTTGCCAGATTGGATAGTATCCTTGGACTAACTTCTGGTTTAATTTCAACAAACCTTTTGGGTTTCTAATGCAATGATGGTAATGGACCCCATTCTTAAGTCAAGGTACAATTAAAGCTCATGAAATTAGTATTGTTTCAGTTTTTGATGTTGGCCAAAAGTGCTCTTTGCAGTACCCACAATGGTTCCAGAACTGACTTCTGCAATTCATATGGACTTACATGTATTGGTAGCATATCTAAATATGACTGTAAATTATTTTTTATAAGACCCATTGCTTCTACGACCATTGGAACTGTCCGGGTATCTTTCTTCTACATTGCTCTTATTTCTGCCTTCAAATCCTGATATTTTATGACTTTGTCTCTCTGAATATAAGACACTGTAGTCACTGGGTATAGCAAATTCAATGATCAATGCTACTTTTGTCGTCTTTTCATGGACTACTATATCCAGTTTTCTCGCATCTGTTTTTTGAACTGTTGGTAATGGGTGATCCCATGTGATATAAACTTAATTTTCTTTGATGCTTTGTGGCTCATCTTTCCAGTGTTTTTCAGCTACTTTAGTTTAATAATGTTTGCAAAATCCCCAATCCAACAGTCTTGCCACATTATTATGCCTTTCAGTATACAGTCCTTCTGTCATTAGTATATCACAGTCAGCAGCAGGGTGTGCGACTGTTTCCAATTCTGCATTTGTCTGTTTCTCCCATACGCTCAATGGACTTTGTAAACCAACATGTATGCAGTCCACTGTCTTGGGTAACGAATATTAACCTTTCATCATTAGGTTTAAATTCACCTCTCCTTAACCATTCCTGCATTCAGTCCTGATCAACATGAGGTTGTTCCAAGAGTATTTTTTATACTTGTAACTATATTTATGCATTTTCCACATGTCTTGCCTTGTCATCTGTTCATTCACCTTATATTCTTTCTTTTCTTTTTTTGGTACATTCAGTTGCTGCCTGATTTTTACCTACTTCAGGTTTGATTTCCATTCACACTTGACACCAATATGCTTCTGCTAAACTAAGCAGGGAAGTCATCTTAGACTTATTCTCCTCATCCAAAACAGCAGAGGCCACCAAAGCAGACACCCAAACAACTACCACCTCACGACCCAACACATGCAACACATAGACCACACAGTCAGAGTGTCAAACAGTCACAGCCCTTAAGGCCAAACAAAATGCCAGACACACTTGTCATTGGTGATTCCATAGTCAGACACACTGATGTCCCGCTCACCAGACTGAGTAAGGAGAAGGTCACAGTAAGCTGCCTGTCGGGCGCTAGAATCCGCCACATAACGCAAGCACTCAGGTCTCTCAACAGCAAGTACAAGTACGACTCAGTCATTGTCCACGCTGGTGTCAACGACCTGAGACTACATGAAAAGGGACGTCGAGGAGCTCTCTGATTATGTAGCCCAGGCAGGTATGACCCTGACCTTGAGCAGTATCCTACCTTTACCTAGAATGATGCCACAATACAGTGATAAGATGATCAGCTTTAATAATTGGCTTAAATTCTGGTGTCATTCAAAGGGGATCCAATGTCTGTCTGCCTGGGATGACATGCTGGACAAGCCACGCTGCTTCGCAAGGGACGGCTTGCACCTGTCACCCCTGGGCTTCCGGATATTGGCAAAGGCTCTTGCCACCCCATAGTGCCTTTTTAGGCAAGGCTCAAATTCTAAACCTACCACCCTAGAACACCAAAAGGAAAAAACTAAGGGTAATGCTGCTCAATGCCAGAAGTCTCAATCTCAAGATGCACTCGAGGCCCTTCTCAATATGGAGAACATCGATGTCTGTGCTGTGACAGAAACCTGGTTCAAGGCTCCTGAGAGCACCCCAGCACTAACAGGTTTCACCTCATATCATGCGTTCCGCCCCAAAATCCGGACAACACCAAGAAAGGAGGGGTGTCCATATTCATAAAGGACACCCACACCTCAAGGTTGGTGGCAACGCACGATGCATCGGAGACCATCCAGGTGCAAGTAACCATAGGCAAGACTGCTCTGCAATTTGTAGCATGTTACAGGCCACCCTCTCAAACTCAGGAACCTCACATGGCCTTCCTGAAAACATTGGAGGGATAAATGTATCTCCAAACACCATCATACTAGGTGACTTCAACTACCCTAATATAGACTGGGAACACTACTCAAGCCCGAACACTCTAACCCAAAGATTCCTGGAGTTCATAAACTCAAATGCCATGGAACAACTAGTCACCATCCCCACAAGAGGTGAAAACATACTTGATCTCATCATCACGAACATGGGATCAAAATGTTCAACACCGAAGTATACCCCTCACTGGTGAGATCAGATCATAAACTAATCTCGCTGGAGGTCCTCATCCCGCCCCACCTGAAACAAAAAGACCACAGTGAAAAACTTCTCAAAAGCCGATTTCACACTTCTAAAAACTAGTGTGGTCTCCTTTAAGGCCCCTGAGCCAGTGGTAAACATTACTCAAACCGCTGAATCACTTACAAATGCCTTCTACCAGCACCTACAGGACTGCATGGATCAGGCAATCCCAAACAAAACTAAGACTCTCTGTACTAAAGGCAAGCGTCCAGTCTGGTGGACCCCAGCCATAAACAAGCTCTACAACAAAAGGAGGAAGCTACTACAAGATAGAGCAAAATCCATGAAAGGTAAGACACCTTTGATCATTATAAGTAAAAAACTAAGAGCTCTCATAAAATCATCAAAGGCAAATTTTGAGAGAAAAATCGCCAAGGACTCTAAAGACAATCATAAGGCCTTCTTTAGCTATGTTAGAAACCTAGGAGGAAACTCCCAGATATGCTCAGAATTAGTTCAAAATGATGTGAAAATTACTGAACCTACACACATTGCTAACATACTGGCTGACAGGTTCAGTGCAAACTTCTCCCCAAAAGGAGAGATATCTATTCCAGAGGATTGTAGCCCCCAAACATCTCCAACGCCCAGGTGAGAACTGCCCTCACTTACGCAAATAACACAGCATCCATGGGACCGGATGGTGTCCCCGGCTGTGTGCTTCATGAACTCAACGAGGAATTAAACCCACAGTTAGGACAGCTGTTTAATCTTAGCCTCACCTCAGGATACGTACCCAAGGAGTGGCGCAGCGCGACTGTGGTCCCACTTCATAAGGGCGGTGCCTCCACAGACGCTGGAAATTACCGCCCCATTAGCTTGACAAGCCTTATCTGCAAAGCCATGGAGAGGATCATAATGGAACTCATAAATAAAGACATAGGGAACTTGCAGACTTTGGATCCAACCCAGTTTGGCTTTGTCAAAGGCAGATCCTGCCTCTTAAACTTGGTTGACTTTTTCGAGACAGTCACCAAGGCCATTGATGAGGAAAAGGCAGTCCATACAGCCTACCTCGACCTGGCAAAGGCCTTCGACACAATACCCCACTCAGGTATCATCGAAAAACTCATCAGCTTGAATGTAAACCCATACATCACAAGATGGGTTGCAAACTGGCTAAGCGACAGAACCCACAGGGTCAGAGTTGCTGGAGCCATGTCAGACTCAAAGCCTGTCACAAGTGGTGTCCCACAGGGCTCAGTCCTGGGTCCACTCTTGTTCGGCATCTACTTTTCTGAAGTACAAGCAAACACAGGAGGGTTATGGCTGACAAAGTTTGCAGATGACTGCAAACTGGGCGCCATAGTCGAAAACACATCTGACACAGATATCCTCCAGAAGGGCCTCACAGAAACGGATAACTGGTGCCAGAGCCATGGCCTGAAGTTAAACGCCAAAAATGCATAGTCATACCCTTCGGGAAAAACAAGGTTACCCCTAGCTACCATATAGGTGACAATCCACTGAGCACAGAAAAAGTCATCAGGGATCTGGGGACCCAAGTTGACAGTAGTCTTTCGTTTGACACTCATGTTGCTAAAGTAGTTAGGAAAACCTTCTATATCGCCCACCTGATCATGAAGGGATTCATATCTAGATCAAGGGAGGTCATCGTCTCCCTGTACTCATCACTCATTAGACCTATGATTGAGTACAATGCCCCGTTCGGAATGTATCTGACCAGACCACCTGATGCAGCTTGAAAGGCCCCAAAAGTTCCTCACCAAAAGGATAAAGGGTCTCAAAAATATGTCTTATGCTGCCCGACTGAAAGAACTCCAGCTTTATTCAGTCTCATACCGCTTGCTCAGAGGTGACCTGTGCCTGACATATAAGGCCATGTCAAACCCAGATTTGATGAATATGCTTCACCTCAAAAATCTAGATCCCTCAGAACCACAAGGGCGGAGACTTAAACCTTGACACGGTTATAAATAGAACGTGCTGGAGGGACAGATTCATCACCCAGAGACTCCCTATGCTGTGGAACAAAATCCCGGTACATGTGAGGCAGAGCACCTCGCTGGCCTTGTTCAAGAGGAATCTTGACCAATGGATGGGAGATCGCAGATATACCCCAGGGATTACTTCAGTGTCACTGCTTGACAGAGGCACAGAAAAATGATAGGCATAGTTTTTATTCAAACTAAAGGGGTGGCGAAAGCCACATAACTATGGGCTAGGCTTATAAATGCCCTTGGGCAGATAGCCTAGTATGAACCTATGAACCTATGAACCTATGTATTAAAACTTTCACTATGCTTGAGGTCAGCAGATATGTATGCAGTCCTACAGTTGCAGATCTATACATTTAATACATTTCGAGAAGGCCCATACTTCCTTCAGAATGAGTAATATAGTCTTGGTATACACTGATTTTTGTAAATCATTTGATGAGCTTGAAACATCCTTTTTGTATTCCTGTTCAACCCAACACATTTTGGGGCCAGTCAATCAATCTAAAACTGTAAGTTAGGACAGGAAGAGCAAATTGGTTTATAGCTTGGGCCTTGCTCCTAGATGTCAGCAGGGTTTTCAGTATTAATTTTAATATTCTAAAATATTACTTACTAAGTTTTATTCACATTTGTTCATGTTTTATTGTTGATCCTTCATCAATTCCCAAATATTGATACACTCCCTGTTGCTCAAGTTCTTTTGTATCACATTCCTGTCCCAGGCTGATGTTGTCTTGGTGCTGCAGCTTTCGTGCTCTAAAGGTTGCTTTTGCATATTTATCAAGACCAAATAGCATTCTTATATCATCTGAAAAAGTTTTGACCTCTTTCAGTTGTGCTTTCAGTTCCTCATCTAATGAAATATGCCGTTTTAAATAATCTGCAAAAAGATGATGATAAGTCTTAACACTTTGTTGTTTTCTGGGAGCCAAATTATAGCCATGACATAATGTGTTAAGTAGACAGCTTAATGAGTTAAAGGCAAGACAAAAGAGCAGTAGTGAAAAAGATTCACACTGGAATAGCTCTCTTTGAATTTTTATCCATGGGATAATAATTTGTCCTTTATTATGGCTAAACTGCATTATTGTTTGCCACTGTTTCATGGTCGCTGTAATGTAATCGATCAATGTAGGGTGTATCTTATAAATTTTTACCAACTTTTATTTCCACAAATGTGTGATACTGTCATATGCTATTTTTTAGTCTATCCATGCCATACTTAGATTCTTCCCCTTTTACAGTTCTCCATAGGTTTATAGGTAGGTACTTGGCTATCATCCCAAGGGCCTAAGTAAGCCAAGCCAACAAGGTTCCCTGGCTTACATCACCCAAGAATGTTATTTTCTTGTGCCCCTGTCGAGCAGAGCCACCAAAGTGATCTCCAGGGTGTATTTGCTATTTCCCATCCACTTATCAAGATTTTTCTTGAAGAGTGCTAATGAGGAACTTTGCTTGACATAGATGGGTAGCTTGTTCCAGAGGATGGGAAGTCTCTGGGACAGGAATCTTTCCCTTCAACATGTCCTGTTTATTGTGGTGACAAGGTTTAGGTCCCTAGAGCGTGTAGTTCGGAGGGATTGGAATTTCTTTAGGTGTAGCATGTCCAACAGCTCTGGGTTTGAAATAGCTTTATATGTTAGGCAGAGATCACCTCGGAGTAGGTGATACGCTATGGAGTAAAGCTGGAGTTTTTTTGAGACGGTCAGTGTAGGGCATCTGTTTGAGGCCAGTAATTCTCTTTGTCAGGTACTTCTGTGGCCTTTCCAGCTGCTTCAGATGTCTTGTGAGGTACATTCCAAAAGGGGCATTGTACTCTATAATGGGTCTAACGAGTGTCGAGTAGAGGGGAACAATGGCCTCTTTTTTCCTAGATGAGAACCCCTTTGTGATGAGGTGTGCCATGTAGAAGGATTTCCTGACTACTGTGGCAATGTGATTATCAAAGGAGAGACTACTGTCCACCTGGGTCCCCAGGTCTCTTATCACACATTCGGTGTTAAGTAGACTGCCGCCTATGTAGTAGTTCATGGGTACAGAGTTTTTACCAAAGGGGATGACAATGCACTTTTTGGCATTGAGCTTGAGGCCATGGCTCTGACACCAGGCATCTGTCTCAGTGAGGCCCTTCTGTAGGATGTCCACCTCATTTGGGGACTCAACTATGGTTCCTAGTTTGAGTCATCTGCAAACTTCATTAGCCGAAGGCCTTCTGTGTTAGCCTGTACTTCAGAGAAGTAGATACCAAATAGGACAGGTCCCAGGACTGAACCCTGTGGTACTCCACTTGTCAGTGGTTTGAAGTCAGATTTGGAGTCTGCAGCTTTTAGTGTGGGTTCTGTCAGTGAGCCAATTGGCAACCCATCTTGTGATGTAGGGATTTATACCTAGTTTAGTGAGTTTAGTTATAATTCCAGAATGGGGGATGGTGTCGAAAGCCTTGGCATGGTCAAGATAGGCTGTGTGAACCACCTTACCATTGTCTACAGCTTTGGTGACTGCCTCAAAGTTGTCAATCAGGTTCAGGAGGCATGATCTGCCTTTCACAAACCCGAACTGGGTGGGGTCCAGAGTTTGGAGGTTACCATTGTCTTTGTTTATGAGCTCCATGATGATACAGTCCATGGCCTTACAGATCAGGCTTGTCAGGCTAATAGGGCGATAATTCCCGGGATCAGTGGTGGCTCCCTCTTTGTGGAGTGGGATAACTGTTGCTCTGCCCCATTCAGTGGGCACAAAGCCTGATGTGAGACTATGCTTGAACATGGTGCTTAGGTGGGGAGCCAGTTAGTTCTGAAGTTCATGTAAAATGCAGCCTGGGATGTTGTCCGATCCCATGGATGCTGTGTTTTTGGCTTTAGAGAGTGTAGCATTTACCTGCATAGTTGTGATTACAAGGACTCTGCATTCTTCCTGTATGAATATGGGCCCTTTAGAGGGTGAGATGGGGGAAAGTTAGCACTGAACCTATCTGCCAGGACGTTGGCAATATCAGTTGGTTCTGTAATTTTCATGGCGTTGTGCTGCAACTTAGAGCAGATCTGGGTGTTGCCATTGAGATTCTTGACATAACTATAGAATGCTTTGTGGTTGTCCCTAGAATCAGTGGCGATTTTGTTTTCATAGCTAGCTTTGGAGGATCCTATAAGGGATCTCAGCTTCTTACTGAGGCTGACCAGGGAACTCCTCCACTCATGGGATTTTACTCTCTTTTGCAACAGTTTCTTCCTTCTGTTGTAGAGTTTGTTTATGCCAGGGGACCACCAGATTGGATTCCTTTTTTTGGAGGATAGAGTCTTGGTTCTGTTTGGGATAGCACGGTACTTGCACTCGTGTAAGGGGTTATAGAGTACATCTGTGTAGGATTCAGCAGTCATAACTGTATTGTCCATCTGCATGGGTGTCATGAAGTTCACCACTTCTGTCTTAAGTTGGCTTTGGAGAAATTTTTTACCATGATTTCCTTAATGGAGTGTGGGGGCAGGATGTGGATATATGTAGGGTGATTAGCTTATGGTCGGATCTGACCAACGAGGAGTTGACTTCAGGTGTGGAACACCAGTCACTCATGTTGGTAATGACTAGGTCTAGGATATTGTTGCCCCTCGTGGGGGTGTGGATAAGTTGAGCCAGGGCATTGAAATTTATGAATTCCAGAAAGCGTTGAGTGAAGGAGTTGGTACATGAGTAGTTTTCTCAGTTAATGGTGGGGTAGTTGAAATTGCCCATTATTAGGGTGTTTGGTTGAACCCTAATATTTTCCAGTATATCAAGAAAAGAGTAGTGGGAATCCTGGGGTATGGTGGGGGATCTGTAGCAAGCTACAAATTGGATTTCAGTTTTGCCCGGAGTTAGTTGCAGTTGGATAACCTCGGATGCATTATGCTGAGCAACTAGCCTAGAGGTGTGGATATCCTTAATGAATATGGACACACCTCTGCCTTTGGTGTTCCGTTCCAGGTTAGGTGGCCGAAAAGTGTGATATGAGTTATAGCCTGGTAATGCAGGGGTGCACTCTGAAGCCTTGAACCAGGTCTCAGTTACTGCACAGATATCAATGTTTTCCTTTTTAAGGAGTGCCTTGAGGGAGTGCATTTTGAGGTTTAGACTTCTAGCATTGAGTAGCATTACCCTCAGTTTTTGCTTGCCGGTTCCTGTCACAGTGGTGAATTTGTCATTTGAACCTTGCCTAAAAAAGGCACTATAGGGGCAGCAAGAACCTTAGCCAGTATCAGGAATCCCAGGGGTGACAGGTGCAGACCATCTCTGGCAAAGCATCGTGGTCTGTCGACCATGTCTTCCCAGGCAGATAGATATTGGATCCCCTTAGAATGATACCAGAAGCTTAGCCAATTGTTGAAGTCAGTCATTTTATCCTATCATTCTGGGTGTTGGCAGGATGCTACTCAGAGCTAGGGTCATACCTGCCTGGGCTACAAGATCAGAGAGCTCTTCCATGTATCTCTTCATGTAGTCCAGGGAGGTATGTTTCAGGTCATTCACACCAACGTGGACAATGACAGAGTCATATTTGTACTTGTTGTGGAGTGACCTGAGTGCGTGGGTTATGTGGCAGATCCTGGCACCTGACAGGCAGCTGACAGTAACCTTCTCCTTGTTTAGCCTGGTGTATGGGACATCAGTGTGCCTGACTATAGAGTCACCTATGACCAATGTGTTGGGTACGTTGTTTTGCCTTATGGGCTGTGGTTGCATGGCACACTGAGTCTGTGGGCTATGTGTCATATGGGTTGTGGTGGGGGGTGGAAGATGCTTGCGTTTCTGCTTTGGAGGTCTCTGTTGCTTGAGCAGATTATTGAGAGCCTCTGCAAATGTTTGTGTTTCTATGTGTGGATTTTGGTGGTGTAGGTTTAGTGGGACTATGTGATGCATGTGGTGTGGTGCAAGTGTTTACCTTCTCCTCTTGACTGTCAAGTTCAGACTTGGGTGGAGAAAGCTTTACCTCCAGTTTGGCTAGATAAGTGCATCCCTCACAGTTTGTGGTGTTGGGTGGTAGGAGGAGAGGGTTGCCTGTGTACATGAGGCAATTGCTACATAGCCCCAAGATGCCCAGATTCATCAGATAGACAGGAGAGAAGACTGGGAGCTGACCCTTGGACATGCCTGAATAAAAAAATACTTTCCTCTAGACAAGTGAGGAAAGTGAGTATAAGAGCTATTTTTCTCTAAGCAAGTGGGGAAAGTAAGTAGAAAAAACGGTTTTCCTCTAGGTAAAGAGGAAGGTTGAGTGCTGTAGTAATTTGTAGCTTATTTAGTGCTAACAAGATCTGAACAAGTGCTGAGCGCGAATAAGCAAATTCAAGTGCTAAAACTAAGAATCTGTACCTGGATCTTGTGGTACATAAGCTACCTAGTGCGTACCACTCCCACTGATAAGCTTGAAGGCTTCCCTCCAACACAGAAAGGCTTGGGGAGGGTATCAGAAGCTTACAAGTAGTCCTGGATACAGCAAATCTGTATCTGGACTAGATTAGTTACAGGAAAGGTGGGAAACAAGCGCAAATGAGGGCTTTTAAACCAGAAGGTTGATAGAGATGGAGAAACTGCCCAAATGGCCAGTAAACTACAATTTCTGGGTCAGAAACCACTCTTGTGGTAGATAGGCTACCCTGTGCTTACCACTCCCACTGATAAGCTAGAAGGCTTGCCTCCAACACAGAAAGGCTTGGGAGGTTCAGAAACTTACAGTCCTGGATACAGCAAATCTGTATCTGGACTAGACTAGTTACAGGAATTGCAGGAAACAAACTTAGAAAAAATTTTTTTTGGAAAGTGGAAAGGGAGATAGGAGAGAAAGAAGATAATTCTAAATTAAGGACCTAAGTGGCTTGCTCTTCACAAATATTCTCTCTGTATTAGGTAGAGTGAGCTAGTGACACTAGACTGGAATAGAGCTGAACAGATGGGACTAGTAGGAAGGAGTGCCTGAAGTCAAAATATGATGTCACTGTACTCGGTTGAGTGAACTTTAAAATGTTTCATTTGTTAATCAGGTGACATGACGAAGGTTATTTAAACGTGATTTGAATGGTAGCAAACGTTTTTCTTTTGTCTGAAGAAGTCCAACGATTCTGTCGGACGAAAAGTGTTTTTAAACAAGCATTTTATCTGAATAAAGTCTTTTTGTACAGAGGAACTCGGTGGTCTAGCGGATTTCTTGTGGATTAGAGATTTTTGTTTTTCCTGTTGTTAACCAGGTTGGTGTCTGATCAGGTTGCACATATAAATAGTTCTTCCTCAGAGCTAAATCTTCTTGTAAAGATAAACAACCAAAAAAATAAAATAAAATTCTTGTAAAGATGTTGTGTCTGGGCCTGGGATTTTCCATTTAGGGGCTTTTATTAACTTTGTTTCACTTTCTCTGACTGGAACTTCATCCCATTTCATATTCTGTACATTTGAACTTTTTATTCTTTTACTACTTCTATCCATTCAGTATCTTTATGTTCTACAGGATCTTCATAGATATTTCTCCAAAATGTATCTATTTCCTTTTTGGTGGTGGTTCACTTCCTTTTGCCTTGTTTTCCAATTCTCCATAAATCTTTTTGGTCGTCATTAAATTGCTTATATTGTACCTTTCCTTTATATTTCTCTGCATAGCTTCTAAAGGTTTTCTGTTGGTGCTGATATTTTTAGTTTATTATTATTAGTTTATTTTTGTGATGGTGCACAATAGATTCTGATCTTTTCTGATACTGCGCATTGCTTTTGTTACGTCTATCTTTCTGAAATTTTTGTTGTTCTGTTCCCTCTTCAATACTCTTTTAACAGAGACGCTTCTTGTCTTAATTGCTTTATAGTTTTCTCTGTTCGATACTTCCATGATGGCATTTGATTTCTCCCCTTCCTTTCCCTTACTGCCCTGTGTTTTTATGCTAAGACTGTTATTAATTTATCTGCACAGTAATATATCCTATTTATTTCTGCTACATTGCATGAATTTCTATGAACAGTCCTAATTACTGTGATAATTTGTTTTATCAAACGTCTGACTTTTTGTAGTCTATTTCTTTAAATGATCTTGATATATCTGTCCATCTCTATTAAATCAAGCAACTCCTCTCTTAGATCACTTTCTTCTAAACTGAAGGCACATTCTTTGTTCTCCAGTTCCTGTGGGCATTCTACAGAAAGCTCCAGAGCGACTTCCTGTGTCATACGCTGCTCTTTTATATGGGAACTCATTGGTCTATCACTCCACAACACTGACTATGTCAGAGTTACCACAGTTTTCTGTTCTTTTCCTTGCTATGCAACTCCAGCTTTGTATTGGTTTTCTTTTAGAAGGCTCCAAAGTATCTTCATATGGCAACTGATGCAATGTTTCCTGCTGCACTGGCTTCTCCTTAATTTGAGGATAATTTGCTCTATCCTGCTGTGGTGTTATCAGAGTTAGATTTTTACACTAAATTCTTCACTTCAGAGGTAATCCATAACCTCAGTTGCTATTTCTTTAACTTCTCCATTACTAATCCATTTTTCTACTTTTGCTGATTGTTTTCTTATTTTTGTATTGTAAAATTTTCCATATCTGGATGCCATTGTCTATATTTCTCTGCAAATATCTTTGGTGCAGCTCTTTTTGTGTTGATTATTTTTGTTTTCTCCTTTGCATAAGTATTGCACCATATTAAATCTCTTTCTTTCCCATGTCCATATTTCTTCTTAAGATGTCTCCTGCTCCTCCTGTTTCTTTTTACTAGAGGGACTCGTTCCACCATGCTGTGATATAACCTGTGTTAGACTTTCTACACTAAATCCTTCACTTTGCAGGTATTCCATAACTTCAGCTTCTATTTTTTTAACTTCTACTTTACAAATCATCTGTTCTACATTCCCTTTTTGTGGTCTTATTTTTTGTATTGTGAAATTTTCCATATCTGGATGCCTTTGCCAGTATTTTTTTTTGAATATCTGTGGGTATGCCTTTTTGTATTCATTAATTTGGCTTTCTCCTTTGCATAAATATTGTACCACATCAGGTGTCTCTTTCTTTCTCATGTCCATATTTTTTATATTTTTCAAAAATCTCTAGATTTTGTTCTTTTTAATTTTGCACTTCCTCAGTGGCTTCTTTTTCCAAATATCCCAAGGTTTCTTGATCTATATAATTTTTTTTATAAATCTGTTGTATTAATGAACACAAATTTGCATTTGAAGCTTTTGACAGTTTTTCTTGTGCAAGTATTTTTCTTTCCTCTAATTTCTGTCTTAATCTTTTTGTCCGGAAATTCTGGGCTTTTTGCAAAATAGTAATAATACATATTGTATTTTTTATACACAATAATCCACTCTATCATCTTTATGGCCCTTTTTTGGCCTATCAGTTTGTGATTTTTGTGGGCAACTACTTCTTTCAACAACGGGGGGGGGGGGGCATCCTCCCCCTGTGCCTGGCCTAGCACAATTGTAAGAATGTTTTCATGTCTTGAGGATTCTACACTGTCATTTATTTCCACTCCTGGCACCAGTGCACCTACAAGGATTGGGCACTTTTTTTATCCTGGATCTTGAGCACCCAGCTATCTTTTTTAACTTTTAACCTACTTCTGTCCATTATATGTGCTATGTAAAAATACAGTCTATATATCAGTGTCATCTTGGTTTGATTTTGTGAAAAACAGGGTCCACCTCATGAAGGGGCTTCCTGTTATTTAATTGACCATCCTAAATGTGGAGTCTTGGAAGATCGAATGGGGAAGTTTGAAAAATAGAAATATCGAAGCCGCGGAAATTTGAATTCTTTCCCAGGGAAATAATTTGGTTGGCTGTTTCCATGGCTTCAACATTTTCTGTACTGTGGTGCGAAAGTTATGGATAAGGTTAAGGTAAGTGTGTGAGTGTGACGGACGTTTAGGTTAGAGTGCAGGTAAGGTTAATGTGCGAAAGTGACGGACATTAGGGATAGGGAGCGGGTAAGGTAAGTGTGCGATAGTGACGGACTTTAGGGTTAGGGCGCGGGTAAGGTAAGTGTACGATAGTGACAGACTTTAGGGTTAGGGCATGGGTAAGGTAAATGTGCAATAGTGACGGACTTTAGGGTTGGGCACAGGTAAGGTAAGTGTGCGATAGTGACGGACTTTAGGGATAGGGCGCAGGTAAGGTAAGTGTGTGACAGTGACGGACTTTAGGGTTAGGGCACAGGTAAGGTAAGTGTGCAATAGTGATGGAATTTAGGGTTAGGGTGCGGGTAAGGTAAGTGTGATAGATAGAGGGCTTGGGTTAAGGTTAGTGCATGGATAATTGTGTATCTAAGGTGTAGTGTAGGTTTATTAGGTGTTTGGTGTGCTTGTGTTGTGTGTGCATGTTTTTCGGAACAGCGATTTTTTTCCCTGGGAAAAAATTTGCTGTTCTGGGGTTTCGTTGTTGTCATATTTCAAACTTCTAAATTCGAACATATGGTGTTCAAAATTTTGGAAGTTCGATTATATGACATAGACCGTCATGAAGGTACTCACCAAGACTTGAGGATGAATTCAATTTCAGCAATATTTCTCTCCTTTGCTTGCTGATTTATCATCTCTCCATTCTCTCAAGTTACTCTATATGTGACTGAACACCACGTGAATTTTTTAAATCTTGGTCCCTGGAGTATCAAAACTGGTGTTTTGATAGACTGCTAAAACAACATCCTGATTATTCTCTTCAGGGATTGTTGTTCGATTACAGCCTGATTATTCTGTTCAGGATACAGATGTGTTTTTAAAATGAGTACTACTTTGACTACTTTATTGGGTTGCTGTTTATTGGCATTTTCCTTTCCATTACTTCAAAGTATTTTACTTTACTTAATTATGCTAATTATGTTGATATTATTTAAGAAATATTTGTATATAACATATGGACGTATAGTGGAGTTTGCTTGTAATTTTGATATATTTTATTTTTCTTGCCAGGGATTTAAATTATAAGACAGCAGACTACTTGGCTTACAACTGATTTATGGTGCATTTTGGATACATTTTTTTCTGCTCAATGTTTATTTTAACTGCTGTGTTTTTTCTGCATTTTCTAAACCTTTACTTTCTCTGTTAAGTATTACATAGAATATTTGATGTCTATTTTGTCATTTGTCTGATTAAGCTTAAGTTTTAGAACCTTTTAGACTCTGATCATGGGACTCTTCTGTCTGAGGGACAGTTTTTTGTTGATTCAGCCATTTGGCTCCTTGCTGGTTGATTCCTAAAGTTTCCCCCAGGTGTCAGAGAATGTGATTTGCAAAGTGTCATTGGACTGCAACTTGGAAGAGTCCTGGCTTTGTGTCTCCTACCCTGGGGGCCTGCGTTGGGGTTAGTGATACTTAGACCACTCAACAGTAAAATGCTATGGAAACAAAGGTCTCCCTGCCTTGTATCAATACTGCTGGCAGTGAGCTGGATTTTGTAACTGGATAAGAAGGCTCTACTTCATGGAATACTATCTATGTCTGTTCTATGACACCAGTACAAACTTTGTATTGTATCTGATGTGCTCTTTGCTGTTATCCTGACATTTATTATAGAAGCATGGTAATAGAAATTCTGAAGTTCTTTCCAGTGGATTTTTGTTTAATTAATAGTCTTAGGGAGGGAAACGTTGTCATTGAAGGGGCCATTTTATTAAACATCATGCCTAGAGTTGATGTGGTGAAGGCTGAATGATCTAGCATATTTGAATATATCCAAGGAGCATGAGTGAATTGCAGTTTCCCCCTAGTGTTCTATCTACCCAGTGTGCTGGAGTTCTATTATCTCTTCTTTGACTTAATTCACAAACTCTGTGGCTAGCTAATTCTGGAGAACATTAATTCCTGGGTCATTGACAAAACATGTGATCTTGCCATGAAGCTAATACTTTTGCTTCACTCAGTGTGATCCATACATTTGGATATTTAATGGACTTGGTGTTTGAGCTTAGCCTTTAGATCAAGTCCATATCAGAATATCAAAGTATTAAAACTTTGAATGGTCTGATATTGAACACTATTCAGCGAACACTAAGAATAGCGAAGCTGCAGAACAGCAAATTCTTTCCTCGGGAAAGAATTTGATTGGTCGTTTCTGTGGCTTCGCTATTCTTAGCATTGTGGTGGAAAGTTACGGGTTGGGTTCAGGTAAGTGTGCGATTGTTTGTACGTTAGGGTTAAGGGCATGTTAAGTGAGTTAGGGTTAGGGCGCGGGTTAGGCGTGTGTGCTATAGTGACATACTTTAGGGTTAGGGGCAGTTTAAGTGAGTTAGGGTTAGGGGGCAGGTTAGGTGAGTGTGCGATAGTGACGGACCTTAAGGTTAGGGTTTAGGTTAAGGTAAGTGGGTAGATAGTAGTGTATGTTTAGTTTAGTGTAGCGTTAGATGTAGGAATTTAAGTGTATGTGTGTAGTTGCTGTTTGTTTGATGTGCTTGTGTTGTGTGTATGTGTTTCGGAGCAGCAAATTTTTTCCATGGGAAAAAATTTGCTGTTCTGAATGTTTGATATTTTCATGTTTAGATGTTTTGAGGCTGATGAAATAGCGTTCGCTATTTTCATCTTTCGATAATGTGATATAAATGCTTTAGACCAGTGACCCAATGGTGGAACTTGTTTCTTGGTCAGATCATCACCTAGTTTAATTTAGGTTTGGCCTTCCACACTTTTGTTGGATCTGAAGATTGCTATAGAGCTGGTCAAGTGTAGAATCAGAACTGCAGATTTGGACATTATGCCTCATTCTGGACCAGCTCCTTGAGGCTAGTGTAGATGATCCAGATGCACTGATGATGGCATATAATGATGACATTGTCCGTGCACTGGATCAGGCTACATCAGGTTACTTAATGACCAAGGGCTATCAGCTGGAGCCATGGCTTGATCATGAGTTTAAGTTTATGCATAGACTAGGGATAAGATTGAACTGAATATGAGGTAAGGTCTGCTTTCCTGTGGGCAAAATTGTTTTGGACAAGTACTGTGTTTTATACAAGATTTAAATATTTTAGAAGAAGGCTACCTTGGTGTCTAAAGCCAGCTCTGCTGACTCAAACGATCCATGTTTTTTGCAATCAATATTTCCAAGATGAAGTAGGCTAGCATTTAACCATTCAGCATGAGTATTTGTCTGAGATCTGTGATCTAGACATGTTAGGCTGAGTCTGATTACATAGATTATAATAAGCTATGCATCTGGCCTGTTGCCTCTTTCCTGGCTCCAGAAGGCTGGTTAGATCTTGTATTGAATCACAAGGTCAATTTACTCTATCGATTGTTTCCATCTTACTGAAAGAGGTTTTGATTACCATCATATTTAAGAATCCATCTTTGGATGTAAATCCTCTGGAGAATTATTGTTTTGAATTTACCAGGGGCACATCTTCTGCCTTCAGATTTTTTTTATTTTTTAATCGGAACTTAATTTTTCATTTATTTGCTGGAGTAATTGCATAGTATTTGGTGATAAATTTAAAAATGTACCCCTTTAATAAAAATGCTTATGCATTTAGATATTGTTCAATAGATAAATAATGAATAATGGTCTGCCATATTTATTCATGTGAAATCCTGCAACAGGAAACTTTCACAAATCATAAGGGATTTATGAATTCCACTCTTATTATGAAGCCAAGCATGTCTCATTTCATCATGTTGAACGATGTACACAAAACTGAAAAATATAACAATGGTAGACAGTGTAAAATGCTGGGAAAATATGGGGAATTGTTAAGATAAATAATTGTAGAATTTGAAAAATAACCACAATACTAAACACATCTGTAACTTGTTAAAATCATATATATAGCAGATTGCCAAAGTTCAACTACAATGACTACTGTGGAAAAAAAGACAGAAATATAGAATTTAACAGTGTGCATATCAGATGTACTCTTCTTTCTTAACATATACTAAACAAGTGGGAAAAGCCATTGTAAATGTCAACCAAAACCATAAGGTAACTTTGTTTAGGTGATTTTACAAGAATGTTGTAATAAAACAGCACTTTATCTGTTGATAAAGTTAAGAACTATTTCTTCTGATTTACCTAACAGAGGTGCTAATTGTGACATCCCACCACTGGACAAGTAATTAAGGAGCCTCAGTCCTTTTCACTAGCAACAGTGGGGGATATACATTGGGAGGATGACAGGTACACACACAGTATTTCCATATGCAGCTCTCTGTATCAAGTGCAATTTCCCTTAAGAGCACAAAGAAACCACAGTCAGTCCGGGGCTGGTTTCTTCCAATTTCTCTAGATCCCCAATAAGACTCCCCACTGGTACAGCCATAGAGTTGAGATCTCAGGTGAGTGGCCAAGCCAAGACATCCAGCACCTTGTCTGTCCAACCAGTGCTTCATGTCCCTGCCAAAATAGCTGACATGCACACTCTTTAAGGTTTGATTTACACACACACACACACACACACACACACACACACACACACACACACACACACACACACACACACACACCTGGGAAAGGCTGGCACAGGTTTACTACCTATGCCTCCTTTGGCCCAGACTATAAGGTAGTTATCACAGCCACTTGGCCACTCCTTATCAGCTACTTTAAGGCCCTTAATAAAGGGTGTCCAATCTTACTGTGTAATAGTTTGACCAAGAGCAAGGCTATTAGGAGTGGCCTACACAGTGTCACCAAATATATGCATATGCAAGTCCTCTCAAAACTTAAATATCTCTAGATAGTTTAGCCACAATGAAAGGTTTAAATATATTTAATAATAAAAGAAGAAAATGCTCAGTATATAATCACAGTGACATCAGAGTTTAAAATCACAGGAAATATTTAAAGTACTGCAGGACAGCCTCAAATAAATAAAGAAAAATATCTAAACCAAGCTTTGCTATATTCCTGACTATATTTATTTATTTTACATTTGTTGACCGGGATAGTCCGACTGGATACTTGTCCATTTTCAGCAGAGGCCCGGAGAGGAAAGCTCCATACATAAACACAGAAAAACTGTTACATTAAACAAGTTAAAGCACTGTTACAGATACAATACATAGGATAAAACTCATTCATTCGGTCATATATAAATCTGATTTTTTATAGAGTAACAATTAGGAAGCAATGTAGGGGTGGCCAAAAGACCTCTTTAGCACATGCTTATATTGCCAGAGTTAGTCAGGATTAGAGCAAGGCATAGCCACTGCCTTTTAAAGTACTGTTTTAGATTTATTTTGAATTGGGTTAGAACGGGTTCTGAAGTAAGCTCAGCAGGAAGTGAGTTCCATATTTTGCCAACAGAGTTGGCATATAGAGAGTCTACAGATGAGTTGTTGCTTTTGAGGGTGTGGACTAGTAATTTTTGAATGAGTGAAGTGTCTTGAGGTTGCTGTAAGGGGTGATCATTTTTGTAAGTACAGGTGTGTTTTCAGGTTGGTAGAGAATTTTATGTGCTACTATTAGCTGATTGTACTGAAGTTGGATAGGCAATTCTACTCACCATAGATACTTTAGTTTAAGACAGTGGGGTGTTCTGTATGCTGCTCCAGTGGCAAATCTAGCAATATGATTAAAGCAGCAAGAGAGTTTATTAAGGTCAGACTTACTCAAGTTCGTGAAGAGAGGGGATGCATAAAGGAGGGTGGAAAGTAGATGTGTATGGGCAATTACCAACCTAGCTTGTGGAGTGAGGAAAGGTTTGATCTTGTATAGTGAGCAAAGTTTTTTATTAACTTTTTTAATAGTTTGATTAATATGCATATCAAACTTGAGGTTATTATCCACTGTTACATCTAAGAGTTTGGTACAGGGATCTGGGACAATGACAGTGCCATTGTTAGATTTTATAGTAAAGGTTGGAGAAGAGGCTTTATGCGCGGGGGAGAAAAGCAGTAGCTTCGTTTTTTTAGGCTTTAATATGAAACATGGATTACAGAGCCAATTTTCGACAGTATTAAAAGTCTGCAGACTTAAAGGGGAGGTGGCAAATTAAATCAAAGTGGAGTCATCCACATATTGAATGCAGCTTGCTGTTGGGATGACTGTGTACAGGTCATTAATAAAGATAGAAAATAATAGGGGTCCTAATATAGAGCCCTGAGGGATCCCAAGGGTGATAGGTAGAAGGGAAGATAGTTTGTTCTGTCATAGTACAGCTTGTCTACCAGTCAGATAAGATTTGAACTATTGGATAGTCTGGACATAAAGGGGAATAGTTTTAAGTGTCTGTATGAGTAGTTGGTGGCTGACCATGTCGAAGGCTTTGGAGAGAGCAAGAAAGAGGGCAGAAGAAAGCTAATTGTTGTTTTGGTTTTGATTAATAACATTGGAGAAGGAGAGGAGGGCCATGGTTGTACTGTGGAAAAGTCTGAAACCATGCTGTGAGTTAGCCAGGAGATTGTGCTGAATGAGATGGCTCAGGAATTGTTTATGGATGCACTTCTCCATAATTTTACAAAGGGTTGACAAAATAGCTATAGGTCTGTAATTTGACAGTTCAGTGGAACTGCCCCCTTTGTGGAGTGGAATAACATGGGATGTCTTCCAGATGGAGGGGATAGTGGCTTCTGATATAGTTCTATTGATCAGGATAGATATCGGGTATGCTATGGCATCCACACCTTTTTGTAGATACTCAGCTGGGAGGATATCCACTGCAAGAGTGGTAGGTTTTAGTTTCTTGATTAGGACATGGATAAGTGATGTGGAAACTGGTTGAAAGTTAAAGGGGAGTTGAAAACAAGGTGTGGTGGCATTATGACTTGAGAAACTGGGAGATAGTTGGTTAGCTAGTCACTGAATAGTTTCTGTGAAGAAACTATTAAAGGAATTGGCAATGTCTTCCAAAGTTTTTTGGATGGTAGCTGAGGGGGTAGGAGTTGTGCATTGCCCTGGGTGAATAACTTTATTTATGCCTGCCCAAAACTTTTGTAGATTGTTTTGATGCTTCTGTTGTAAATGTCAGTAAAAGTTTTTTTTTTTTTTTTATCTAGGGTGGTACATTTTTTAATGTTGTTCCTTAGTTGTCTAAATCTAAGTTGATCTAAGGGGGGTTTTGTGGTACGCCAAGTGGTCCAAGCTTTGTTTCTAAGTCAGATCATTTGTCTGGTTTCTTTTGAAAGCCATGGAGCAACTTTTGCTTTAGTTCTTATAGAACGTGCAGGTGCATGGGTATCAAGGATGGCTGGGAATTTGATGTTGAAATATAATACAGCTTCTTCAAGTGGTATCTGTTTTAGGACTGCCCAGTTACATACTTTGAGTTCATTTTGGAAATTAGTGTGGTTAAAGTTTTTGTTTCTAAATGTTTTATAGGTAGGTTGGTGGGGGATGTCAGTCTTATGACTGATCATATAGGTAAAAGAATGGTCAGTTATGTCTTCAGGTCGGGTACCGGCCCTATACATGTGGGGATGGCTATTAATGAGTATCCAATCTAGGATATTATCTTTGTTATTAGGTTTACTGATCCTAGTAGGGGAGGATATGATCTGAGTAAATCCATATAGATTTACATGGATGGTCGGAGATTCTGAGGAACAAATATTCCAATCGATGTTGAATTCTGCTAGAACAATGGTTTCTTGAGGGTAGTTACTAGACAGTCAAGGGAGGATATTTTCTAGGGTGTTTGCATTATTACATGGGGGAATGTAGACACAGGCTATGTTAATACTTTTGTTTTTATTAATTTGAAGCTTGGTAATGAGAATTTCAGCATTATCAACATGGGGTGGTTATGTGGAATCAGAGGTCACATCTAGAGTAGTTTTCTATAGTACATCTACCCCTCCTCCCTTACTAGTAGTACAGTCTAACTTTAGTATGTTATAAACTGGGAGTAAAACCTCATTATCTGCCATTGATGGTTTTAGCCAGGTTTCAATAAGACAAAGTATATCCGGAGAATGTGTATCTAAGACTGCATGCAGGTGGTGGACCTTATTATTTAAGCTTATAATATTTAGGTGACTGACCAGGAGTGAGTTCAAAGGTCTATTTAAAGTTTATAAGTTAGGGGAATAGTAGAATTGGGGCTAGGATCAACTAGTGAGGTTGGGCCAGGGTTTGGATGAATGTACCCACCCCTTGTGAGGTTGCCATGTAGTCTACTTGTGAGCATCAGGAATTTAAATATTAGTTTTAGGTAATTCTTGGTTTTGGGGTTGATATATCTGGATCTAATGGGTTGGTGGTATTTTGTATCCAAGGAGTTGGTCATAAGGGGGATTATTAATTATTTAATTTGTATTATTGGAGTGGTGGTTTGGCTTCTTGGGTAGAGGTAGCCTATGTAGGACAGATTTTTGTAGGTGGTGAGAAGATATGGAATTATCATCAAGGGTAGTAGGCAGTATAACAGCATTAATTTGAAAAGTTTCATGGCCAATAACAGAGGCATTCTCTAGATATTAGCTTTGATTTTTGCCCAACTTGAGTAGAGGGATAATTAGGATAGGTAGGTAGGGAGGGTCCTGATAATGCCTTGAGAGTTGTTGATTGGTTCTAAAAAGAGGGGGAGTGGTTTTAGAGCTATAAATTTAGGACTAGTAGGGGTGAGTGGGATTTGGGGGCAGGGTAGGGCGCAGAGTGAGCCCGAAGTGCAGCGGGGCTTAACCTGACCACGAGATCTGTAGGACCTGTATATGCATGGAAGTACAATGAGGCTTTTTTAAATAGTTTCTTACCCTTGTTTTTGCCTTCAATATACACTTTTTACATAGTATACTGTTAGTAATCACTTTTTGCAGCCTTTTCGCACATTATGCTTTCTTCGGCCAATTTTCTGCTATTTTTATAGTTTTAGGGCTGCTTAGAAACTTAGATATGTTCACTAGGAAATCCTTAGAGATATAGGAGTAACGCAGTTTAGTATTTTAGAGTTGATTGTGGGGCTTTGAGGGATTACAGGTAGTGCTGTAGACCTGGTATGGCTAAATAATATAGTACATACAAACAGGATACGGTAATATTAGCCTTGGCAGATCTTTTCAGAGTCAAGGGACAGTGCAGGAAAGTTTCCAGTAAGGTTTCAGCAGGGAAGGTGTCCTTTTAGCATTCAAGCCTTTCAGGGATCTAGCAGATAGAGGGGGATAGAACCTGATGATAGATACATAAGTTAGTATATGTGCTAAGTAGAAGGTCCTTCAGCCAGTAAAATATAGCACTGTTAAGAACATTTCTTTTTTATACAGCAGAGCAGCAATAATAATAGAAAATGGCCATAACACAATCAGACCAGCCCAGTAGTTAACACATTTCAAAGCACAATGGTAGTGTTATTAAATGCAGCCATGTATTTAAGAAGTAAAACAGTCTAAATAGTATGAAATAGTGTCACTTTGGTTTAAAAAATCAGCCAATTCAGTGTCACTAGCTAGTCCAAGAGAATTATACTATTCCCTAGTAACTAACTTCTTTAGAGCAAGGCAGATGTGGTGAATGGTTCTTGTCAAGTCCAGGATAGAATACAGAATTCCCTGTCTCACTAAGAGACTCCTCAAATTAATATCTCAAATATTACTGCTGGGATAGCTTGCAGAATGACATAATTTCTTGTCATCTGACTCTATCCCAGGTGAAACCCCCACTGCTAGAAGCTAGCAGTACTTAGCATCTACCTGTAAAAATACACAGACCTCAGATCTTTGGCAGATGATGGAAGTCATAAAACAATTACATCCCTTTATACTTTCAGAGGTAGTAATTAGTTCACTCAGAAAACAATACAGCAAGCTTTTCAGCACAGACTCTGTCTCTGGCTGCATCAAAAACTGAAAGATATCATCTTTTATTGTGTAGCCATAAAGTAATTAAATTTCAGCTATTTTTCTTAAGTTAACCTCCTGTATTCCAGTTTCCACTGTTAAAGTATATACATTTAAACAGTTGCAATAGTGCATGCACATTTCTCTTCTTTTCCAGTAGAGCACACTGTGGTTACATTTTAGGCACAAGCAGTTTATAAAATACCTTTTTAACACTCATGTCTGTACAAACCAGTCTGATATACACCTGACATACAGTTCTAATACATTTGTAATACAAGCATCTTACACAAATCATTTTGGTATTCATCAATGGCATATAATTATTTACAAAATTCCAGCTAGGTGGGCTGGCAGTATCTCCCTATGTCAGACTAATCTATTTCACCTTTTTAGATCTGGTGATCTCAGAATTAGAATAGAGGTGGTAAAAAGATATCTGAATGAGAATATGGTAGGTGAAAGAAAAATTGGGTAAAATCCAATTATTTCTTGTGAAATGTTCCTTGATTACTTCACTGCATTCTAATAAAATGCTTTCTGGTTCATTGAGCAGCACAAAAAATACATTTTATAGAAATTAAAATAAATTTAATTCAAGATGATACTGCATGTTGAAACTAATTAGCTGCAACTAAAATTAAATGATATCTAAGCTTCTGGAAAATGATTGGATATGTAATGATAAAAATATGAATTATTGATTAATAAGTGAATGTACAGCTTACCTGACATATGTCATCAGACTAAAGGCTCATATAACTGAAAGAAGTCAACAAAATGGCTGGTGGTACATAAATAATCGAAGTGACAGAATATAGTGAATGCACACACAAAAACAAAATTACATTTTCCCTACTCTGACTATATTATAGTTTTTGTAAGGTAATGTTCTAGAAGTGGTGCAGTATAACAAGCAAATGACTGGGCAATAATAGGAAATGTATGCTACTAGATCATGCCTTAAAATAAATATGTGTAGACAAGTAGAAAAAAAGCAAAACAACTGGAAAAAAAGTAGCTCTGGAACCAGAAAGAACTTTATTCAGATATTAAAACCAATATAAAACTACAAGCTGACACTATGTGCTTCATCAGATTAATAATACAGTACGCCTGTGAAACTTGTTAAATACCTACATCCTATGACTTCATTCCCTCCATATACTAACATAACTTTTTGTATTATTGTAACTTTAGCACAGGTTTCATAGCCACACAGCCATTTAAACATGGTGGAAAATCTAGCCTTAGCATGCTTATCTGGTAACCATTTGAAATATTGGAACCCACCAGAGTGAGTCCCAAAACGCAGAGACAAAATTGCTGCAAAAACAGACCTACATATGCCAAGTCCAAGATGGTCATTTCCCAGAATATCCCCTTTTTTCTGAGGTATGGTGATTTCAGAGTTTAGTATAAAAGTTTTTTTTTGCAGGGGGGGGGGGGCTTGCCCCTTACATCGAGGGATGCAGGGGGGCTTCCATCCTTGCAAAAAAAGAAGTTTAAAGGAAAAGAAAGATGTTTGAGTATCATTCTTCTCCTGGATTTTCAATCTTTTTTTTTCAGTTTGTCAGCAGACAGCTTTCTAAGTTCCAACATTTCAAAAGGGAACCTTTTTATCTACATATATTCAGACTTTTCTATTCTGACTACCATATCATCAGCAGCGCTCTTAAATTATTATTAATACATTGTAAGGCAGCAAATCTATAACATTGAGCCTCACCTTTTTCTTCAGTATGACTGTATAATGAATGCACTTGTATTTATATTCCTCCCAATTTCTGACAAATTATCAAATATTCTTTATGATTTTTTAAAATAGTTCTATGATTGCCGCATTGGGTAAAACATTTTTTTCACACTTAATATAGAGTTATTGTTTACTGTGTTTGCAAATAATATTGGCATTAATTTGGTCAGGAATCATTTAACTGTTTTTCCAACACTATCAGGTCACTGCACCTGGGGGTAGACCAGTTTTAGAAAACTGGTTTGAATTTAATTCAGGGCTTAGTAATTCAGAGTCTTGGCTTTTGCAAGGATTCTCCTTACAGTTTTCTTATGGGAGTCGTCTGAGGGACAATACATACAGACCATGTCCACTGGAACTACTACTGTCATTCAGACATAAAACCAAATTGTTTGAGTAATTACTCCTCTTATATACATACAGTCACTAGAATAATAGCTTTTGTACTGGCATGCATTTACTGAAAGACATGAATTGTGAAACTCTAATGTCTAGACTGTAATACATTGGGATTTATGAGGGCAGGAAAAAGAACACATTAGTGTCATTCTGACAATACAGTGATGGGTTTGATATGTGTGTGTGTGTGTGTGTGTGTGTGTGTGTGTGTGTGTGTGTGTGTGTGTGTGTGTGTGTGTGTGCACGCACGTGGGAGAGTGAATTGGGTTTGCTTGTGCCAACACAATGCATGACTGACAGTGTTAACTACTGTAGAAAAGTGCTGATCTATACTTGCAGTAGTTAATGGCAGTTCAGAGACATACATATTAACAGATAGTTAGGTTTTTCTTCATTGTGGCTAATGTCTCCCTGAATCACAAAGTCACGCCTCGTGTAAACAACCCTTTTTTATTGCAGCTCTTACTAAGCAGTGGGGCTGTTTCTGAATCTGTAGGATAGTGTAACATTTTTGTTAAGAAAGTTGCAAGTCCAGTGTAGGGCCTACTTCAAGGGATGAAAACCTTCATTTTTATGCATCTTAAATGTATTTATTTATTTACTTAGATTTGTTAACCTGTGTAGATCCATTGAGGATTTATTTCAGGTTCAGCCTAGTTGCTTATATACAATACATTTATGGATAAATCATACAACACAGTTAAAGCAATGAGGTTTTCCAATCATTGGTAGTCTTTTTTTTGTGAAATGGTCTTTGAAGGTTTTCCTGAAATGAAATGAAATGAAATACAAAAGTCCTGTATGTTAGATGGGTTGGATTTTTTTGATGCAAGGTAAGAGAAGCTGTGGTCACTGCATTTCCTAGAGGAAAATGTTATGTAAAGAGAGAGAGCATGGACTGGCCGAGATGTGAGGTTATATGCAGAGATGGATCACGGACAAATGGGGCCCTAGATAGGGTAATGGATCAGGGTCCCCCAGCAGCACCCCCCAACCATTCCAGTATCCCATTACTTGGCTATTTCTCGACCAGTTTCCATAAACATTGTTCAAACCTGTCAGTGTGCATGCTATTTTCTTCTTTAGTTCTTTAATGATTAGAGATATTTAAAACTTAAATTTCAGATTTCATAGCATAGGCACTGATAGCCATTTGCTAAACAAAACAGTACAGTTTCACAGTGAAAACAGACTTAGCATGAACAGTAAGCTTCTCTGCACTTTAAACTCACATTCATTAAAATGGCATTGAAACCCGCAGTCAAAGAAAATACATCTGGCCAGTGGCAGATTTGATTTGTTTTCATACTATAGGCCCCTTGCACACAGTTTTCAGAACATGCATAAATGCATGCATGCATGTATTTTTGCACTGTCCTGACTGTATTCATGCATGGTCATTATATAGTACAGTATAGTACAGTACCACTTGTTAGTGTGTTTTACATTTGTAGATTTGTACATTTTTCCATTAAGCAATGAAACAAAATGTATGAACCAGTAATGACAAAATTACACATCACAGAGCATTTCAATCACAAAAGGCCACTCAAAATTGTCATTACAATCCACCAATAGACATAATCTCGGCAGAAATAAAAGTCATCTGAATAATTCCACATTAAAGAGATCTATAACTAATGAAAACATTGCTGCTGGCAAACAACTTTACATTTTAGTGTTTCATGTACAAATTCAGTGCCTGCTGTCCTTGAAGTATAAATTGCCCATGTTACATTAAAAATAAAATTGGTAAGCTGGTAATACTGCAATAAGGAATGGCTGTTAAACTGGGAACAGGTTCATGATTACTAGGCATCTCATCCAGAGGAGGACATGCTCAGGAATGAAGCACCCCCCTTTTAAAGGTCACTACAATAACAGCAGTTTGTCTACATGGCCTCCTCGAAATGGGTTACATGTATACATCTGCAACTGTAGAACTGCATACATATCTGCTGACCTCACAAGACCCAAATGTAGTGAAAGTTTTAAAACATTAAGAGAATACATCTAAGATTACTTCCCTGCTTACCTTAGCAAAAGCATATTGGCATCAGATGGAAATGGAAATCAAACCAGAAGTAGATAAAACTCAGGCAGCAACTGAATGTGCCAAAAAAAACTAAAGAAAGGATATAAGGTGAAGGATCATATGAGAAGGCAAGAATTGTGGAAAATGCATAAATATAGTTGCAAGTATAGAAAACTCTTGGAGCAACCTCATGTTGATCAGGACTGAAAGCGGGAATTGTTAAGGAGAGGTGAATTTAAATCAAAAGATGAAAGGTTAATATTGGTGCCCCAAAATAGTGGACTACATACATATTGGTTTACAAATTCCATTGAACATGTGGAAGAAACAGTCAAATATAGGTTTTGTAAAACAGAATTGGAAACAGTCACACATCTTGTTGCTGCATAATAATGTAGCAAGACCGTTGCATTGGGGATTATGCAAACATTATAATAAAGTAGATGAAAAATACTGGAAACATGAGCCACAAAGCATTATAGAAAATGATGAAGTTTATATTACAGGGGATCACCCATCCCCAACAGTACAAAAAAAAAATCAAGAAAAACAGATATAGTAGTCCAAGAAAAGAAGACAAAAGTAGCATTGATCATTGAAAATACTACACCCAGTGACTGTAGTATCTTACGTACAGAGAGGGACAAAGTCATAAAATACAAAGATTTGCAGGCAGAAACAAGGGCAATGTGGAAGAAGGATACTCGGTTCCAATAGTAGATAGAGCAATGGGGTCTTATAAAAAAGAATTTACAATCATACTTGGTTATGTTACCGATGCATGTACCTCTGCACAAATTGCAGGAGTCATTACTGGACACATTGCGGGTTCTGTGAAGAGCACTTCTGGTTAGCATCAAAGATTGAAACTCTATTAATTTCATGAACTTTAATAATACTTTGACTTAGGAATGGGGTCCATTCCTGTC
>NC_056748.1:422425166-422490166 GCF_019279795.1 Protopterus annectens
TTTGCCTATTCCCAAAGGCCTCTACTATAGGAGGTTTAAGGTATTACATATTGAGGAATCTAGCTTGGCTGGTTCGTTCTTGAAGTATTTACTGAATGGTTTATCTGTGTGACCTTTTTTACCTTTGGTGTGTGTGTGTATGTGTATGTGTGGTGTGTATATGTATAAAGGTAGCAGTGGAGCAAGGTTCAAAGCTTGTCACACAAGGCTGAATGGGGATGTACATCATTTACAATGTTTTTCTAGAATGAAATTTCAAATCTTAATGTCTTTCAAGAAATGTTACTTTTTTGTGATCATGATGAGTGTTACATAAAATTTACCCTTTATGATCATTCTGAATGTTACTTGCATAAAAGTTGCATTTCTGTCATGAAATGAGCATATGAATCTGTGCATCATCTACATGTGTTGGAATGAGTTTTTGTGAGTGTATCAGATAGCATGAATTTGAGGTTTTGGTTGTGTTACTGCACAGCTGTGTAGAATAGAACCGCCCATTCATAATACCTAGGTCCTTAACAAACAATAATATGATATGGGGTACATTTGCTGAGAAACATCACATGTGTTATTACATTGGACTAAAATTTGAACATGTTGAGTAATGAGTTAAAAGATGTTAGATAAAATAGGAGACATGTTTTTCTTTGTGCTATAGCTTAGATATTGATGTGCTCACTTAGTCTATCCTGCAAAATCACCCTCCTCAAAAAAAAAATTAAACTGATTGATATCAGCATTTGGTGAGGCTCTGATCAGCAGGGAACGAATTACTAATTTATGTTTCACTTAACATTGTTCTATTAACTTTTAGGTTATCATTGAGATCAACTGTTTCCACAACTGTCATTTCATAAAAACAGTTAAGTTATAAATGAGCAGAATATATTTCAGATGGAATTCAAATAGCAGTCAAATATTAAAAGAAAAGAAAATAGTGGGGAAGACACTGGAAGATGAATGTAAGTGCTATGTGACAATGGTAAATTTGATACAGAGGATTAGAGTGCTGTAAGAAGAATCATCGAGATGGGTGAAGCTGGACATTATGGGGCATCTAAAGGTGGTGCTGGTTTGATAGAGCTAGAAAAGAGTATAAGGTGTTGATAAATAAATGATGTAATACTACTGTCATTCTGTATCACTGCTTTATGTCCTTACACTCTGCACCTGTGTCATGGCAGAGAAAAGTCAGTAGGCCAATCTACCTACCAGGTTACCAAATAGTAAATACATAAATAAATACAAATATGGAAACAATTGACTTTTTCTTGAATACAGTGCATACATGCACCACTGCTGCACAGCTCTTTATTATAAACTTGCAGTAGGGCTATTGCCATATGTATCATTTTTAAAAGAGTTAAAAAGTGCACTTTGGAAGGAAACACTATGCTGCTCCGTATAATTCTTTAATTCCACAATAAAACGACGTACAACCAGACAGTAAACCACATGAATGCTCACAACTTTAAAATTGCGTTTTCATCAGTATAAGGACTTCTTCAGATGAATGCATGCCATTTCGTTGTGCCTTAATTTATACTAAATTCAGTCACCCATAACCAATCACAAAGCAGACCTCATTAAAAACTTGCTTTTATTTATTTAGTTTTAAATATATACTTAAAACTGGTTTACTAAAACATGCAAAATATAAATGAATAAATATGTAATGCATTACAAAATTACAATTTATTAATTTATATTTTGTATGTTTTATAAATGAAATGTATTAAAAAGTATGTTTGTTAGTTTGGTGTCGTTATATGTGGAGGGGATGTTATTTTCATGTGATTTGTACTGTTCAATGTTATGATGCACATTTTAGATGTTATGAAATTTGATGTTACAGGTTTTAGATGTTTTGTTTTTAGATGTTATGGTTTTGATGCTATGATTTTAGATGTTATAGGTTTTAGATGTTTTGAAGGTGAACCATTATATTGTAGTAAGGGGTTTATATCTGAAGTAATTAATACTTCTTTATGGTATGTGGAATGAGACTTAAGTGGCAGTTTGGATGATATAGCCATAATGTGCAAAGAAAATAGTATCCTCTGGTCTTTGGCCTTTTGAGCAGTTACTTTTAGTCTTGCTGGCTGATAACACATGTAAGGCATTTTGGCATCTTGGTCTGCATCTTGAAAAACCTGTACCAATCATGCTTACAGTATTTTATTGATTGGATGATATATTTATACTTAATCTTTTTGGTAATGCTAATAAGTGGTAGAGGCGATTGTGCAATGAAAGCTAAAGCATGAAGGGGTCACATACAGTATGTAAGCAGGAATATGAGTAAAAATGAGAGTAATGAAATGTATGCAATCTCTAATCAAAAGCTTACGGCAGGACAAAACAGATGGGGATGATCAATGAGCTCTGCTCCAAGAACTGCAGGCATTTCCATGTTTGAGGTTAAAAGCAAACTGAGATTAATCTATAAGATGAGAGAAGCACAAGGAGGAATCCAAGGGGCATACATCATATGCCGTCTTAAGTCAATGTTATGGGCAGGACTGCCAGTTTGCTGAAAGGTTATTTGGAGGAAATTGTACTTTTGGTACATAGATAATAGATGTCATTGTTGTGATGAGCCAAAAAAGAACAAAAATTAGAAATATGAAGATGAAATGTATGTATGTATGTATGGTGGGTATAGTAAATAAACAATGTAAAAGGGGAAATGTAATTAACTGAAATAGAAAAATGGAATCATACAACTTACACTTCAAATAATGACAATGTCAAATGATTGTAAAGTGGAATTTTGGTTAAAGGTTAAAGTTTTGATTTGTAGTGGAAACTATGTTCATTGAGTTGTATAGAATTCCTAGTTTTAGACTTATTAACCCCTGCTGCATACAAGATAAATGATGTTATGATAATAAAATTGTGGAATGAAAAGGAGATGGAATTGTTGGAATAGAAGATAATTGCTTACAATTAAATACTTAAAAATGGTTGTTTTTCTGTGGTTAATAATAATAAATATTGCTATAAAAGGAATGCAGTGTCTGAAGTAACATATTTGTATATTAATTAAACTGCTGTCTGTTAAACATTGAGTACCATTTTAACACAGCCTGTAAGGCAAAACTGCACTCACTGAAACTTATAAAATTAATCTATTTCACCCTTTTTCTTTGGAATTTTCTTTCCTCCCTCGTGAATAAATCAACTGCACTCATTGGAATTTTTGTAGTGATTTTCTGCATCATAGTGAAAAGATGAATTACTTCAATTCAGCAAATTTAGTTTGAGGGAGTTAGGTGTAACAAGGTACATGTAAAGCCCTGCTGCACTCAATTCAGTAGATACCAATTTAATTATTATTTTTTAATACTTTGTTGCTGGGTTGTCCCACTAAACTATTGGCCTCTTTTCTAGGGAGACACAATGTGGTATCTATATTACCAGGGATAAGTTGGCCAGGGAATCTGGGAACTTCCCTTATTCTTTTGGATAGATGCTATGGGATCTTTTATAGCTGCCTGAGCTACCATCAACTCATGCACATATCACTTTGGTTTAACATCTCATCCAAAGTATAATTTAAGTCTAGCCCTAATAATAATTTTATGTGGTTTATATATGAATCATTGACTTTAATATTGTTTTCTGGTCATCAAAATCTGTCTATGATTTTTGCTAACTTGACATTTTAATTTCAAGTAGTTATCACAATCAAATTATTCTGTGTTCCAAATAAATGTATTCTTTATTACAACTGTAACTGCAGTGGGGATGTTGGGGTATGCAATTGATAACTTTAAGTAATATTTCTTCAGTGTACTCTGTCTGGCATTTGGAGAAGATACAAACATCTGCATGTTGTCTTCCTGGATATATCATAAAACTCAGTATGTGACTCCTATGTTAATTATATGTCAAAACTGTTTTTAACATCTGTGTTGTAACTTAAAAAAAATCTCACAATTAGTTGCGGTCGGTATCTTAACATCCCCAGAAACTTTGATGTGTCATCAAGCTATAGAAACTGATTAAATAATTGTAAAGACTGTTTTGGAAACCTGAGGCTATCATTCATTTATTAACCCTCATCTCTGAAGTCGTCTTGATAGGTATATTAATCAAAGAAGTTAAAACATTTTGTAGGCATTAAATGTTTTGCAAAACTAACACACAATTTTTTCCAAATGGGCACTTATGAATTGCATCCTTGTATGCACTATGTTTAGTTTTATATAACTACTTGTTGTTCTAGGGTAATTTTTGGAAGGGCAGTTATAAAGGCATTTTAAATGAAACACAATGGCTTTCTGATCCACTTAAATAATGTAGCAAATACATACATATGCAGGCATTTCCTATGATATGTTTTTATAAACTCTAAGCAAATCTCTCAGTGATATGCAGTCCTATTAATTCTCATTTGTAATGTACAATGATATTGTATGCATTCAAATTTTGTGATTCTTAGTATTTAATATTTGGGCTAAGTCATTTTTATTTGCTGTCAAGTTGATATCAGTTGAGACTTCAGAAATGATGCTAATCTCTGAAGCTATTTGAGTTATACATTACATATTTTATCTTGCTTTCCCGGGTTTTCTTTTATGCTCATTTCTGAAAGCTGAGATTGCAAGAACTAATGCACTACCCTCATTTTAATCTTATGCTATATGCAGTCACTGTTCTTATTATGCAGTGATTTCTGTGAGCTGAATCTTTCATTATGTTCATTAAGATGAACATTGTAAGAAGGATTTCAATGAAGTTAATAACATGAATAAAGGCACTCCAGTCACCTAAGTGCCTAAACAGCAAGTGCAAGAGTTTAATAATCCAACAATAATTATACCTAATTATACTCATGTTCTTGTTTGTACTCTGCATCAAGTATACTACAATATCAATATGCCTTAATTGCATCTACTGCTGCTTGGAATCTCAACATTTAAAGTAGCAGACATTTGAAGAGTGAAGCATAGTGCTTTAGGGACTTGCTACTTTGAACAAGAGAAGAAATTTAAGCTGAACAAAATGTCTCCCTTTGTCTAAGGAAAATACAATATGAAAACCTATTTTATGTTACTGTGAAGCTTAGTAAGCCTTGATCTTCATAGCATGACATGAACAGAATGATAGATGTCATACCACGATTCCATTGCAAACTGCCTTCTAACATAATTATAGTAGACAAGGAAAACATGTTAATGATCTGTTTCTTGCAGGGATGGCTCTTTAGGATTCCTATTTTAAGTGTGCTCTACATTTTAATTTTCTGATAATGAAGAAACAAGGATCTGTAAATCTGAAATTTAAATATCTATTACATTGTATCTTTTTTGTTCATGTTTGTCTGAAACTCAAACTCTATATATTTCCTTTATTCCTTAAATTTGTAATATGAACCTGCAGTTATAAATCAGATTTCAGTTGCTCTGTTTCTTTATATTTGTACAAGAATCCTAAACACGTGACAGGTATTGGACTAGTAGAGTACATATTTGAAACCTTGAAGATATATACAATTTCAAACATGTTTATAAAGATCTAGAATAAATATTAAGGATGCTTCAGAAATAACCTACTATTGAGATGCCCAAGCTAGAAGACAATTTATAGTTCAAGGATCCTTTTCAAATATATCTGGACAATATTTTCACATTCATCTTTATATTTTTCTGGTTGCAGAAACAGCTGCCTTAATGCAGTTGGAATAAAAGATGGCATTACTCAACCTCCTGATCAACTCAAAACATTTGGCATACATTTCTTAGCAATTTCATTAATACATGTCTTTCTGTACCTTTAATAGTCACTAAACCAAAATCAAGTACATGTTCTTCAGCAACCAGTTATGAACCTAGATCACTGCTTTCTGTATTTGCTAAAATAGTGTTAATTATTGGTCTACCAGTACGTCCTGCCATTCTTTACAAGTAATAAGATGTGAGCACCCCAACAAAGCTGAGAGAAAGACAAAAAATGTCCTTTCTGATTCTTTACAAGTATGGCCTTCTCTGTAGCTGAAGTAAAAAGAAAATGACCACTCTGGTTATGTACATACATAGCACTTAAAAAGACTGACAGAAAACTTCAAATACTAGTCTTGTTTTTTGCTTTCACTTAAGTCTTCAAATGGGAAAATAAACTAGTTCAGGTGCTTTTTTGCAACGTTGATTCCAGTGATCTGTTTCTGTCTCAGTGGGCTTTTAGATTAAATAAATCATCTGCCTTAGTGAATCCAAGTGTATCTCTCCTTGTGTGTATTTTAAAGCTCAGTGCTGAGTCCACTAGCATTTTCTTTGTTTTTGAACCACATATGCACAGATCTATCATTCGAATGACCCATTACATATTCAATGATTCAGTTATCATCATAGCTGCTAGCAGACATCACACATTTCTATCCGGATTTTGTACCACTGGTTTTATTAATTTGAAAAGAATCAAATCTGTTATGTGGTATCTTAGTTTATTGTGGATATTTGCTTTCACAATGACCTTTACCAAAAGTTGCACTCTTTAGATTGGAGGGATGAGCACTACAGTTTAATAATAAACTTAATAATCTGATTACTAAATTTCCTCTCCATACTGCTCTGTCCACACTCTCTTTAGTTCTTATCTTCCCTGTTTTCATCACCTTTGTTCCCACTCGTGCAATTTTCTGTTGGCCTGGTTTTTCTAAAGCTAGAGAACTTTTTATGTTTTCCTACAACTGGTATGTTGTTTTTCACCTTACACTGTAAAGATATTACTTTTGGTGGGAGTTTCGCCTGTCACATAGCAGTATTCAAACCCTGTGTTTCTGTTAGTGCATATAGACTTTTCAACAAACTGCATTTTGATCTTCTTGGATTAGCTGTGGTTAAATTTATCTGACTTAATTGAGCTGTAAGTAATTGTCAAAAACTAAAAAGCAATTTTAATTATACATAGTTATCAGTATGAGCACATCACCGCATCTTCTTCTTATGGCTTTTCCCAGTTAGGGGTCACCACAGCGGATCATCTGTCTGCTCATGATTGACAGCGGAGTTTTATGGTGTCGAGGTGCCAGCCCGGCGCCCAACCTTCCACAGAAGGTATACACATGCACACACTCACACCTAGGTCCAATTTAGAGTGTTCAACCACCTACTGCATGTCTTTGGGATGTGGGAGGAAACCGGAGCACCCAGAGGAAATTCACACGACCACAGGGAGGACATGCAGACTCCTCACAGAAGGAAACCCAGCCGAGAATCGAACTGGAGAACCTCTTGCTGTGAGGCAGCAATGCTATCCGCTGCACCACCATGGCCGAGCACATCACCACATACTGTATAACAATTGTTTTTATAGGCAAGCAAGTCGCCCAGTGTCTTACTATATTAACTGCAAAGGTCATACAAACTGAGAAAAATGTGAAAAGGAGTAACAAAAACAAAACTGAACTTCTCTCCCTTCTCTGTCTCCCATAACCCAAAACCAAAGCAAAGTTTCTGTGATAAACAGATTCACGTAGCCAAATGCTGACACCATAAACATGGAGTCTCCTGTTTGCAGTATTTTGTGGGACACATTGTGATGCAATGAATGGCTGTTAGCTTAGCATTTTTATGCTGAAATGTCATTGTGGAGCCTCATATTAACTTTCTTGCCACACATTCAACACCCCAAGCAATGGACCTTATTGTAGTGAAAAAAAATGTAAGCCTGTAAAAGCATGAATTCCAAACCCACTGTTGCATGCTTAAACCATTTTTGCATTAGGGGTATAGTGTTGCCAGCCAGGAAACCATGTAAGGCAAGATGAACTCCTGCAGACAAGTGCATCTGTTTACCTATGGGCAAACTAGGTTTGTGGGATTGATCAGAAAGCCACAATGACAACCAGGGTTATTAATAAAGCAATGTATATAGTTCTAACACATTGCATGAAAGTGTATATAGTGCAGAGTAGTGTGGAAACCTGTTTCAGGCTTACTGAATAAAAGCTGAGTAAATGATCAGCAAGGGTACATAGATTCCATTATAAATAAAATAGGGGAAGTGTGTGTATTGAAGAGGGATACACAGATGAACTGCTGAAATGAACACAGGGGAAGAGGACAGGTGAAACAAGGTAATGTACACCAGATGAGGGCATGTCAATGAAGAAAGCTGTAGCATGAGCACTAATCCCATATTGACATGATTCAGTATGTACTCCACAGTTATTGTATATTATGTGACAGTCACACAAGGTGACATCAGTGGAGAGGATTCTTTGTGATATAAGCATCCTGTTATGAACAATGGACAAGACGTATATCGGGGATGGTATATACAATAGGTCTATATTATGAAGCTGTGCAACATGAGTTGCTTGAATATGAATGTAATGTCAACATAGGTCTCAACCAGCAGGACATGTAGTAACAGTCTCAGGGTCAATAGTAGACAGAAGCATGCACAGTCTTGGAACAATATCAGCATACCACCACCAGTAATCCCATGTCTTTGACATAACATCTGTGATTGTGAGTGACCATAGATGGTTCTGCAAGAATACACTTGTACAAGTATTATGATTTGTCAGCAATCTCTGAGGGGAATCAAGCATACCTTCCTCAAAATTTAACATTCACCAGAGGTGTTAGGAGGGACACTGTCACACCTGTATTTCACATTATGAGCAATCCTGGCTAGTTGACAGGTGTGTATGACATATATATGACACAATCCTCAATGTCATGAATGTAACCCATGCCATCAATGTTATCAATCAGCTATGTATTTCTTGTGTGCATCACAGGAACATGTATCACACATGAATCTTGTATAATACCCTGATGGGGGTTCTGCACCATCAACAAGTAATGTTTATGCAGCAAAAACAATACTTAGGTTTGGCCAATAAGATGTATTGTGGCAAATGTGGTACACTTGAGTAACTCATCCCTGGAAGATGTGTTGGGTTGTACATGAAAAAGGTTGCATTCTACTCGATTATTGGTGTGATGAGGGCTGAGAACTATGGACATATAATACCCTTCAATATGGATGTCCTGCATATCCTCAGGAGTTGCACTACATACAAGGGAGTGCTCACCACTGTGGGCACATGCTAGTAGACATTGTGATGCCCCTGCACTGGCCAAGTAATCAAGGAGCCTCAATCTTCACCACTAGCACCAGTGAAGGATGTGCACATTACTGTGTGTGTATGTACTTGTCATCCTCCTAAAGTACGATTTCTCTTAAGAGCACACAGAGATCACAGTTAATATGGGGTTGGTTTCTGCCTCTTTCTCCAGATCCCCAATAAGTGTCCCCACTTTCACAGCTATAGGATTAAGATATCAGCTGAGTAGCCAAGCTAAGACCTCCAGCGCCCTCTCTGTCCAACCAGTGCTTCATGTCCCTGCCTAAGTAGCTGATACACACACACACACACACACACACACACACACACACACACACATGAGATTAAACTTGTATACAAACCCACAGACACTCCTGCGGAAGGCTGGCACAGGTTTACTAGCTATGCCCTAAACAATCCAGCCACAATTAAAAGGTTTAAATATATTTAATAATAAATAATAAAAGAACACGACAATATTCAGTAACTCAGCACTGTGACTACAGAGTTCAGAATCACAGGAAATATGCTCTAAATAACTTGCTTATAGAGCAAGGTAAATGCAGATGAGAAGTGCTGAATGGACGTTTCAAGATCCAAGACAAGATACAAAATGCACAGGCTCACTGTCTGAGATGGCTCTTAAATTAATAATACACAGTACTGCTGGGATGACATCACTCTTTGTCAACTGCCTTCAGTTCCCAAGCTAACAGAAACTTAGAATTTAGCACCTTTGTGTCAGAGGTACATATCTCCCAGAAGTTTGCCTAGAACTGGAAATCATAAAACAGTTAAACACTTTTACATTTTAAACCTAGTAATTATTTCTGTTTCACGACAATAGAAAGAAACCTCTATCTTTAGACTTCCTGTCTTCTTCAGTGAAACTGTGAGATAAACACAATCATAAAACAATTTACTTATTTTCTTAGAGTTTGCTAGTTAACTCTGTTTTTTCTCCAGTAGGGTACACTGTGGTTATATTCTTGAAGCTCAGTACATAACACACAGTTCAACACACACTTCTGCATTAGTAGTTTAATATTTACATAACATATAGTTCCCTTACATTTGTAAGACAAGCCTATGGATCATATTAATATTTACAAATGACATATGATTATTTACAAAATTCCAGATAGCTTGGCTGGCAGTGTCACATTTCTATACAAATCATATTAATGTTTTCAAGTGACATATACTTATTTACAAAATTCCAGCTAGCTGGGCTGGAAGCATTTCAGTTTATCACAGACATTCCACATACCTTCTACCTGAGTTCACAGGTCACATACCGCTCAGTCTGTTCATAGGGGTGTGCTGTCTATAACATTGTAATTATCTTGTGTATTTGCTTTCATATTAGAACTAATTCCCCCACAATTTTTCTTCATCTACCATGTCCCCATGGCTGACAGCATTTCTATGTGTGTGTTGATAATGTCTACATTATAGCAATACCACACTTGGATTCACTAACTGTCCACACTTTAAAGTCCTCCACAAAGCTGGTTGGATAAAAGATGTCTAAGTTGGTTTTGATATCTGAGACTTAAATAATGAACTGTCAATGGCATAGCACAGAGCCCTGAGGTATGGACCTGGCCAATGGACTCTAGGTAGAGGTGACTTCATACATTGCAATATATTTATCTGTCATGTATGTGATCCAGTCATCTACCAACTTGGTTATGTAGGTGTTTAATGCCACTTGAGACAGTTTATCTGTAATACCTGACTGTGGATTTGTGTAAAATGCCTTGGCCAAGTCAAGTTATACAGGATGATATTGTCATTGTGCATGCCCTTGGTAATGATCTTGAAGGCAAACAGATGTAACAGACATTATGTAGCCTTAAAAAATGGGTTTGGTACATAGTCTGTATATTACCTGTGTCCTTTCAGAGAAGGTCCATGATGACTTGTTGGTCTACCTCACAAATGAGAGTCAGGATGCATCTATAATTCCATGCATCAGGTGATTGTCACTCCCAGTGAGAAGGATGAATGTTGATGTACACCCCTCTAAGGGAACATAGGCTGTCTGGAGACTATGTTGAAGCATGGATCCAACTGTGTCTGGTACGTCATGTTTTGAGTCGCACTACAGGCAACCTGTGATGCTGTTAAGACCCATTGAGTTTGTGTTATTAGTCATAGAGAGTGCACAGATAAGCTGCCCTCCTTAGGATAAAAACGAAGTAATGTTTTTATATATACTTTGGCTGATGGCCAGTGGTGACATGGTGGTTAAGTGTGAAACAAACTATTAATTAGCAGATTGTCTTTCCTCAAGTTGCGTATGTCTGGTGGCATCCACATACAGATCTGTGCTTAGTTGTGTACTCCCCTTAATATTTCACATGTATTGGAATAAATGATCTGTGAAAAGACCTCCAAATACAAGCTTGGTCATTCATCACTTTCCACATAGTGCTACTATGCACACAGTCACACAACTGTATCAATGTAATGTACTTACATCACTTGCACAGTATATGTCTCTGTGTTTCATGGTCAAGCTGTGTTTGAACAGCCTGATGTCATATCAGGACACATTACAGATCAGTTGTTTAGAACAGTTCCTGACACAAATGCTAATAGTAAAACAATGGTGATGCTGGCCTCCTCAATAATCCTTGAGTATAGCAACCCAAATGCACATACAATGAATTCCACATGATTGTAATTGCATCAAAACATGTACTATATTGGTTGTGTATATGTGAGATAAGACTTACGTGACCATGTAATCAGTATGAATCAATATTGTCCGTCACAGAACATTTAATGATGGTATGTAGACATGCACACATGTGCCATATTGCAAATGTCACTGTGATGACAGAATGTGAACTGTGTAGAAGGTTGATCTGCTGCACTACAACAGCACATCCTAATACGCCAACAATATCCATAAAGGTGTATCATACCATGTCAGTAGATCTCAGGAGGCATATTACTACAGCTGTTATAGAAGGAGCATGTACTACAATGGCCATCAATATATTAGCTCATATCGCAGAATGTAAGATCCTCTTGCAGCCGTTCTGTACATCCACACCTCAGTATAGCACATGTTAATGACAGCAACATCGACATGTCAACTTTTCATAGAATTATAGAACATTATTAGGATAATAGCCAACATCACATGAAATCCTAGCCATTATTATACCATGAAAAATAAATCCCTATATCTATATGATGAAAGATAGTAAGACTATTCTGGGTATGTGTATATTTGCTGGATTGTATTATATCCTCCCACTGTCCATATGGGATATGTGCACCACACTATGACAGAATAAGCAATTACACATACAGTGGTCTGGAGATGGCTTGCAGAGGCTTATGTAAGTACTCAAAATGTTGGTACTCCTTGGATTGTATTGATGACTGTAGAATACACAGCTACATTCTTCTGAATAGACACACACACACACACACACACACACACACGTTGACCACAGTGAGATTAGAACCCCTACCTAACCACGTACACCAGGCTACAGAACGCTATATTTAATGCAAGTTCCACGGCACAAGTCTGACTTCTACAGTATTGCAGGACAATTTATAGTGGATGACATCAGCAATGGATGTTTGGGAGAAGATGTTGTAAGGTCTGAATTAAATGGATTTGAAGGCATGTACAATGGTCAAAATATTGGAACTCTACAGGACTGTATTGATGACTGAAGGATACACACTTATGTTCTTCTGACAAGACAGACAAACACACACACACACACTGACTGCTGTGAGATTAGGACCCCTGTCTAACTAGGTACACCAGCTACAGAACTCAGTACTTAATGCAAACACCATGGCACAAGTCTGACTTTTACAATGCTGTCAGAAAATTTATAGTGGATGACATCAGCATTAGATGTTTGAGATAATATTTTGGGAGGCCTGTATGAAATGGACGGCTAGCCATGTATGACTGTCAAGATATCAAAGTTCTGCATGTTACCAGATTGATGAGTGCAGTATATGCTGTTGTGTTTCAAATGTGCAGATATACTTGAAGAGACAGCTTTACAAATGGTATAATGGTTACAGTGTTTACCTTACAAACACAAGGTGCAGGGCTTGATTCTTACATGGGGTAATTGGCTAGGCTTAAAATGGCCCATAAGGGCAGTTAGCCTAGTACTAGCCTATAAACCTATGAACTATATGCAAACAGCTGTCCACAGTACTACCATTACTGGAAATTCTGAATGTTTATTGTCAGTATAAAGATGTACATGGTATATAAGAAGGATTTTTTTTATTTATTTCTGTAGTGTAGTTGACATATTTGAGAACAAGCACTGAGAGATGACTACAGTGTGAATATGTGTTCTTTAATTAAAAGTGCCTTCCCTGTGGTTGTGTTTTTATATGTACTTTCATATGATGAAGATTAAATGGGAATAAACATAAGTAATACATGCTAATGTGCACTTTCCATAGTGCACCACTGAGCAGCTGGTTTGCAAGATGGATGACAAAGTGTTTGCACATGTGAAATACACATTTATACTGCTTTCTCCTTTTGCGTATAGTAAATGATGAGGAAATGTAAACCTCTGCTTCACTGATAAAATTATCAGAGTAATTTTGATTTTCTTACCTTAATGCAAGCACACTATGCAGAGAGGCATGGCAGTCAGCACTTTGGTTAGTATTGAGTGTAAGAAACACACCTGCTGCTTTGCTGACTCTGTGGCAGCAGGTGTAAGTGCATTGAGATATTTGTTTTGAACGCAGATGAGCCAGGGTTTGTAGCCAGGTGTATCCAATTATTTTAAATATCTTTTAATGTTCCTCCTGGTACAAGTGGTAATGCACTTCAGGATACTTTCCTCCCATTACCTGTTAGTTCCCCATGTCCATTTTTAGTCCACACTGCAGGCAAATAAGATACACCCAAGTGGTCAGCCAAGAAACAAATTAAAGGCAAAGGGAGGAGGAAGAACAAGGAGAAAACATAGAACACAAAATTGAAGTGTTGAAGCTTAGTGGCATTCCTTTGGACCAAGTACATGTTTTTGTTCTACAAAAAGGGCAAGCATTCATTCCAAGCAACTCAGTTAACATCCCCAATTTGCCTCTCTCTCTCTCTATCTCTGTATGTATATATATATATATATATATATATATATATATATATATATGTATATGGAAACTGAATTTACATTACATTGAGTGATGTTTTACTGCCAGATCTACCACCTGATCATTTAAAGAAACAAAACACATTTAATCCAACACTTAATGGCACTCTTCAAGCATTCAGCAACATCTGTGAGGATGAGCTGAGAGCCAATTTATCTTTAAGATCTAGATACTACAATTTGAGTGCCACTGAAAGGACTGCTTGAAAGACCTTTCCAGTAATAGAAATTTAGGAATTATGAAGGCAGACAAGTGTGGAATGTTAGTCATTATGAATAATAATAATTACAACAGTGAGATGCTGAACATGTTTGTTGATGAAGCAAGTTACAGATAAGTTTCCAGGGATACCCTTAAGAGGAGTTTTTCCATTGTTGATCATACATTGCGTGATTTATATAATCGTGGTCAACCTATCTTCAAGTGGATTTTCCCAAAATTGCAATTTTTCTGGATTCTGAAGGTCCATAAGGACAGAAACAGACCTTTCAGGCCAATTGTATCAGCAGCATATTTAAAGACATAGCCAATTTCTTTCTACTTTCTTGGACCACATCCTAAATCCAATAGTACAGAGTTCACAATATTATTTAAGAGACTCCTGGCACATTCTGAAGGTCCTGAATTACTTGTTTTTCATTAATGACTTCAATTTTCATTTTGCCTCACTAGATGTGGTCTTTCTGTATGCTTGTATTCTGCAGAAGGCTGGAGTAGAGTTTTTAAGGGAATACCTGACTGCTGATATGACTTTTGAGGTGGGCAAGATTAATATGATTTGTTCCATATGAACTTGGCTCTTGACAACAACTACTTTAGTTTTCTTTATAAACTGTACAAACAGACCTTGGGAGTAGCCATGGGGGGCAAGGGTCACTTCTGTTTTTGCAAACTTGGTCATGGCTATGTGGGGAAAGAAATTTCTGATGAAGAATCTTTTAGCAGAGAAATTCATGTTCCACAGGAGGTACATAGATAATCTCTTTTTTCTATGGCATGGGACTTTTGATAAATTTAATTGCTTTGTGGAATACATCAACAAGTGTGCTGATTTTTTGAGGTTCACCATCAGTGGTTTTGGTAATAACTTGAACTTCCTTGACCTAAGTATTTCACATGACACCATGACACCACATCTCATTTTTTTTTGTGAGTAAGCCCTTTTACAAAGAGGCCTTTTGTAACCAGTACCTTCACAAGGACAGTTTACACCCCTCCCACATGAAAAGAGGGATTATTAAAATACAGATGATTAGACTCAGTAGACTCACTATGGATGAGTTTACATTTCTGTAAGAGTTGACTAATCTAAAAGCCTTTTTAATTGACAGGGGATATAATTCAGGCTGGTTAGGTACCACTGAGTGTGAGGTTTTGGTGTATGGACATCCAGAGCCCGTCCTATTTTGGACAAGAAAAATTTAGATTTCTGCTAGTCAGGCCCCTGATGTTTCGGCTGTCTCTAAAAAAAAGTTTTTGTTTTGCTTTGCCTATTCCAATTTGTAATGAGATGTGATTGATCAAGAATATAATACAAGAAAACTGGAAGTTCAATTAAGGAAACATAGACTTGTATACAGTTTTGGGTGACAAGCTTAGGTTCACCTTTAAGAAATCTGTTTGAATGTAATAATTTTTGTCCTGATATTCTTACCTACAAGAAAGGTCACTTTTGCAACTTGCATTTGTTGTTTTTTTTTTTTTTTGTAAGCAATGTAGGTTCATTAACAATTCATTCTCAAGTCTTTTTCAATACCGTAGTGTAATGGTTTGGGTGAAGGGAAGGTTCCACTGCATTTCAAAAAATGTAGTTTATGCAGCAGTCTGTGGTTCTTGTAATGCATTTTACATTGGCAAGAATGTCAGTTGTTTGAACCGACAGATTTATGAGCATGTTTTGGATATTAGGAAAATGACCATAAAATCCACTAGCCAAGCATGCTGCTTTTTATACGGATTTTAATAAGTGTTTCTTTTGTGTAGTTGACTCGGTTAATGCTGACTGCTTTACTGGAGATTATAAAGTTCAGTTAGAATGTAAGGAAAGGAGTTGTAAGATTTGACTGAAGGCAGACAGAGCCCCAGGCCTTAATGAAACAATCAACATTAAATGCATTTTACAAGCTTAATGTTATCTGGAAGTTAACTTTGTTTATATATGTTTTTAACAAATTGCAGTTGCTCTTTAGTCCAATCACTTTAAATTTTCAAGGGAATTTTTCATGTTTGTGACATAATCATTTTTTTCTTCCATTGGCTGTATGGATCACATGATTTAGTGCAGTCTTTTTAAATTGTTTTGGTAGAGCTACATCTTACATTTTCTGATAATTCTGCTCTGATTAAAGTAGAACAAAAGCACTAAACTTTGTGTCTGGAGCCTTGATTGACATTGCTGTGTTTTAAGTTCAGACTTTTAAATATGTATTTATAATGCACTACAATAATTCTTAAAGCATGTGTTTCCTTAGTGCATCAGATTTAAGTAGCATTGTGGAGTGTTAACCGCTGCATGCCATAGGGTGGGAAGAGCCATTCACTATTGTTCGGCATTGGTGCACGATGCCAAAGTCTGCACAAATATACATACACAAAGTTAAGGGCTTCATTAGGAGCCATTTCTGCCATGTGTGTGGTGTCTGATTCTATTTTTTGACCAGATTAAAGGTGTTAAAATAGGGTAAGTATGAAAGTGGTGACATGGGGGTCAAGCAGGGGGAAGGGTAAAGGGAAGCAATATAGGATTGTGCAGGAGGGAGATAGGAAAGAACCATAGCCATTCACTTCTTCATCAATGTAAAATGAAAATATGTATAGAATATTGGCTGAATTTGCACTGTCACCTCAACAAAAAGAGGTGACAATGCAATCATATTGTATAGCCAGTTGTACCGAATCAAGTGTGTTGAGAAGATGTGTGAAGTGGAGAGCTATGTATGGGGAAATATTTTTTGTGGGACAGGTGCCTTTTTTTATTTTGTGTCAGTAAGGGATATAGGTATGCCATAGTCAGGTAAGTTGGGTAGGTGAGGAAGCAGATGCAGAAAAACAGGACAAACAAGACAAGACACAGGGACAGTGAGGGGAAACAAGTTATGGGACAACATGATTGGGGCTAGGGAGGTAACATCTGAAGCCCATGTCTATCAAACATGAAGACAGTGAGAATCCAGTCCTCAACCACAGAACTGTCATCATCGTCCCCTTATTCCATTGGCTGTTGGAGTGCTTCATGTCTTTACTTATACACTATAATAGAGAGTATCCTTTCCATCTGGTGGAGTGTGTACCAATGGTGTTCTCCATTACCTCAAGCCCTAACCCTGCCATCTCCTAGTGGGTGACACAATCCACACCTCCACCAATACTCCCAGAGGGTACCACTGCACCAGCTGGCAGGGTAATGCTACCTGATGTGGAGGACCCAGGTTCTGCAGGAGCAGCAGAGGCAGTACTGCTAGGTTGGGTCCCAAATGTGCTGGGAGTCAGTGCAGGCACCTTTGGAGTGGTGCAGGCTGAGCCACAGTGGCTGGCCTACCTCCCTGTGCTGTAAAGCAGTGTCTGCACTGCTCTGTAGTGCATGGAATGCTAGTCACACTGGAGACATCCTTTACCAGATTATTCCAATCCTCAGATTTGTATTGAGACCCAGTATAATTCCCCCTGTAGCTGCCTTCAGCTGTGGCACTTTACAAGGAGTCCAATAAAAATCCTGGACTCCTTGACACCCCACCTTTGAGCCATAAATTGATCTTCTTCCCTTCTACCTCCAAACATGTCCGCTGGAAGGTAAACAGCAACAGTTAATTCATGCCAGTTTGTGTTGGTGCATTCAGTGCTAGTGTGCAAACCTGAACAACCATGCCAACCAAGTTTCCATGATGTTAAGTGGAGAGCAACAGTGTCAAACAGAGGAAAGGAGTTTTTGAAATAATAAGGTTAATCTGACAGGGGGCATTAGTTTTTTGGTTTGGATACTGCTGTACCTGTTAATTGATTTAACTTTGCAGACATTTATTGGTGGTATAAATTACATGATCTGACACATTTTTGTGTGGCTTTAAACACTGATAAAATGAATTGGTACAATGTGGGATTCAAACCTATGCAACACAGGCAAAATATATTTTTCCACATAAGGGATTTTTCATCCTTGCCACAGAAGAACTGCTTGCCAGACATGCTCATTAATTATATGTAAATACACATGACAGAGTGAGAGGTTAACCATATATTTGTGTGACCTGACAAGGTCTGGTTTATAAATTCATGTCTGTATGAGTATCATTGAAGTCTGAAGTCAATCCAAGGCCAGAAAAGACAATTATAATTGCCAAAACATAAACGTAGTATTCCCTCAGTCAGACATGTAATTAATATAAGTACCAGTGTGGTACATGCTTAGTTATTTGTAATTATGTTTACATTGCTTGTTTTTTTTTTTTATAAAGATGAGTGGACAAGCATTACTTTGGCTCTATGATTGTGTAATTGAACAACCATAATTGTACTGATACCCACAGTTACACATGTAATATATCTGTGATATCCTGTGTATATTCAGTGCACATGGTATAGATATTCATTCCTATGTGTAGGTATTTTTCTACAGTTAATTTTTATATAAAGTAAAGTGGAACATCAGTAAGAAAACTTTGGATTTAGCTGGATTAGAACCCATGCTCCCTTATACGTTTGCAGCTGCTGCCACAGGAACAACTAGGCAGCAGATTCATTACTCTGTATGTATGCTAACCACTGCATAATGCCGCTTAGCATGTTTTTACTGTGGCAAACCATACAGGATACAATGTATCTGTTTTGAAATTGTCAGGTGTCGTCTACTTTATGTGTGGGCCATTAGGCCAGGTTTGTGTGAAGTTAAGCAATACACAAATGTGACAAGCAAAACTCACCTTGTTTTATCCTTCTGAGCCGTGTTTATTATGTTTTCTCATTAAAAGACAGATGTGTGACTTGAGCCATGATCTACAGATAGTATATAATGTGGGGTTTATTGTGTTTAGGAGGTATGCTACACACACACACACATGATTCACAGGTTAGTTTATGTAGTCTATATTAGAGATGTACATTACATAACTTTTATTTAATTTACCCATTTCACTGTGATTGCGCTAAGTCATGTGCCATGCAAATAGTAATATTAGAAAAAAAATTACAAAAGAAATTTTAGTACACGTTAAAAATTTTTACACAAGTCTGGATTTGAACTATCATACCAATGAACCTACACAACACAGTATGAGTGTCTTAGCCATATTTGCCACAGAAACAACTTTGCAGCAGGAAAGCAAATCATTGTGTATACAAACAAGTCCCATTTCATTCACAGTATTAAGAAATATGACATTTGTACACTCTCATTCGTTTGCACGTATTAGTTACAGATTTAGTGCAATGACTGATCATACAACCATTTATGATAATTGTTGCAGCAGTGAAACTTGGTCTTCTTTTTAAATGGTGTTCATTCTTCTCTTATAGGAGCAGTAATCTCAGATGTGCAGTCTGTAAGGTATTTTGTTTCATTGTCATTAAAATGTATGAGAATATTACATGGCAATAATATATAATTTTCAACAAATGCAGTGGAGTTTAGAAATTAGTGAACAGAAACTGAGAAATGTGTACTACTTACTTACATTAAAAACCTTGATACACTTGCTTCTAGCATTTTCAGTATAACCTGGGTGACACACCCACTCCATGTAAGGAAGTCTGATTGCTGTTATTTTATTTCTCCCTACCAGTGATCATTCACAGTTGCACTCCATTAGCAACTAACATTGACAGAGTGTCTGCACTATTTTTATACCTGCTGCACAGAGCCAAGATTTTGGGATTTGGCGATTCTAATGAGTTCACACCTCATTTGCATCTTCACCATGCTTCCAGGTCTGAATCTACACTATAAAAAGGTAACACTGTAGCTAGGGAACCTGAAGGTGAGGAGAGTTGTGTATGTGGACAACACAGAAGAAGATTGCTATTAGTCTGGATATATTTGCATGGAAGACTACTGATCTTGATAAGATATGATTAAATTGTTCAATTGCATTCTAAATTTGCTCACGTTACTAGGAAAAATGTTTATATGCACACACACACACACACACACACACACACACACATATATATATATATATATATATATATATATATATATATATATATATAGGTGCTGTTGACTCAGGTTTAAGCCCTAGCAACTTGATGAATTAAAGATACAAACAGAAATTGGTTCTTTGCTATTTTGGTGAGGTCCTTCAATGTCATCTCTATGGTTGTCATAAATGTGTCCAGCCATCTGGTTGCAGGTTGCCATCATTGCCTGGTCCCTTCAATCTTTCCAAACATAAAGTTCCTTATCTAGCGATGTCTGTCCTCTGATGGTATGCCCAAAATAAAGCAGTTATAACTTCATTTGGGCTTTGTGTGACACAGCTGGCTTGATCTCTTCCAAAATCAAGTTGTTAGTTCTTCTGGCAATCCACGGCATACACACAATCCTTTTCCAGCACCAAAGTTCAAATGAATCAATTTTCTTTCTGTCCTGTTTCTGTAGTGTCCAGCTTTTGCATCCCTAATTGACCACTGAAAGTACAAATGAATGGACAAGTCTGATCTTCATTTTCAGTGTTATTTCCTTGCTTTTGAATACTTTGTCGAGAACATTCATTGTAGAACTACCAAGTGCTACTCTGCAAAGTATTTCTTCCCTGACAGTTGCTTCCAGGTTTATAGAAGAGACTAGGAGATTAAAATTCTTTACAATTTCTATTCTATTGTCTTCAAGCTCAAAATCTTCTTTTTTTGTGTTCATAATCTTTGTCTTGTTCATGTTCATTTCTAATCCCATGTTATGACATTTTGCTTTAACTTTTCTCAATAGATACAGCATATCTTCTTTGCTGCTGCTGCTGAGCGTTGTCATCTCCATAGCATAGGTTGCTTATATTTCATCCAACAACTTTAAAACTGATGCTCTGTTCTTCCAAATTTGCTTTTCTGAAGATGGCTTCACCGTAAAGGTTGAACAGGTAAGGTGACAAGATGCATCCTTGCCTGACAGTGCATTTTATTGGAAACCAATCAGTGTTGCCATATTCAGTTCTTACTGCAGCTTCTTGATTTTCCTAATGGCTCTTTATCAGCTGAGTTATGTTTTTGGGCATTCCAGTTTGTGCTAGAGTTCTCCATACTTTATCATGACCCATGCAGTCAAGCTTTGCTGTAGTCGATGAAGCAAAAGTATACCAACTTTTGGTATTCTTTGCTCTTTTCCAATATCCATCTAACATTGGCAATAATGTCTCTTGTTCCTTGATCTCTTCTGAAACATGCCTGAACTTTGGATAGTCCTTGATCAATGTATGATTGTAGCCTTTGTTATATTATTTTCAGCAGTATTTTGCTGGCATGTGGAATTAATGCAGTCATTTGTTATAATCCTTAGTGTCCCCTTTCTTCGGTATAGGTATGAACAATAATCTCCACTTGGTTGGCCATGTTTTTTCCATTCTAAATCTGTTGACACAATCAAGTGAGGGCCATGATAGCACCTTCTGAGCCTTCGATTAATTCAATTGGAATACCGTTGATGCCAGGTGGCTTGTTGTTCAATAAAGCTTTAATTGCTGCTTTGACTTCTTTTAAAATATCTGGTTCTTTCTCAACATCATTTTCTGGTTCAATTTCCCCAATGTTATCTACATTGCCTTTTTTGTATAAATTTTCTATATATTCTTTCCATCTCTTTTTAATGCTTTCTGAATCACTCAGTGTCATTCCACTGGTGTCTTTAAGCATCTTCAGTTGAGGTTGAAATTTCTGCCACCATCGCTTAATATTTCATTTATTTTATTTACCATTTTTTAACCGGGAAAAGTCCGACTTGGAACAAAGACAATTTTCAGCAGAGGCCCAGAGAAATGCTCTAGATGCATATCTTTGTAACGTGGGAGGAAACCCACATGAATGCAGGGACGACATGCAGAGTCTGCACAGAAGGAACCCCAGCCGGGAATCTAACTGGAGCTATCCTGTTAAGTTGGTCTGTTCTTTTCTGTTTACATGCTCAGATTCAGTTTTCTGACAGATATCCCTGAAATATCATTCCTTGTCTTTCTGAATTTGACGTTGAAACTCTGTTCATTTGTGATACTTTTTCTCCATCACTGGAAAATTGTACTTGTCTTTGTTCTGTTACTTTTCTAGCTTCTTCTTAGATCCAATGTGTGTTTTTGGCTTTCTTTCTTTTCTGGAGTGTTTTTTCTGCTTCATTACTAATTACTAATTACTAATTGCCATGGTCTATTAGCAGCAGCAGCAGCATAGACTTGGATCTGCTGCACATACACATGAAAAAGAGCAACAGCAGCCCTTGACATTTTTTCTGTGTAGACTAGTTTCCATGGCTGTATTCCAATAGGGTTTGGAATTCACAGGGAAAACCATCTCTGAGTCTACATGAATGCTTTATAGGTTATTAAATAGCTCCTCCATCTTAAATTGGTTGATTAGCATACAATTATGCTGTCATTAGCATGCCACAATGTTTACTAGGTTTGTGTGGCTCTCCACACTGTGTAGAGCTGCTTACTGAATACAAAAGATACGCTATCGTGTGTGTGCCATGCACATGGTTTTAGGGGACCATGTGGGCTTTATTGAATCTGCATCAAAAGGCAATGCTTTTGTTAACAGGAACACAATAGATAAATGAAGCCTGAGGGAATGAAACTCTGCAAAGCAGTTCATTTGCAGCTCATACCCTTACTCATCTGCACTAAGTGACAGACAAACTGTTGTAGCCCAACACAGTCCATGCATTTCATATCCATGTGCCTGCTAAAAAAACAAGCTAAATGAAAAATGCTTTCATACTTAAACTAATAACAATAAACTCAGACTTGACGCTGTCCTGCTTATATACAACTATACAATAAATACACTGTCAAAAGTCAACAAAAACAAGGATAACTATTTCTCAAATATTGATGGATCTGTTTATTATCATTCTTTCTGTAACACTATAACTACTGGGATGCAGAAGCCAAATATTTATATATGTGCACACACACACACACACACACACACACACACACACACACACACACACACACACACACACACACACACACACCAAAGACCCTTGTATGCTGTATATACCTCAGCTTGCAACCAAATAAATGAACATATAAATAATGACCTAGAATTATAGCAACTTTGTATGTATAATCCAGTTCTAATTTTGGGTCTTTGATTATATCATCTGACTTCTGTGAAAATCATACAACCCACTGCAGACCCATGTGCCCCTTCCAGCATCTTGGTTAAAGAATCAGAGAATAAGACCCCAAATCAGGAAAAGATTTTAAATATTGCTCTTATATATAGTTACAATTAATTACTAGTGTAACTCATTTTGGAGTGGCAAGTATTTTCTGAAAGATATGAAGTTTTAAATATTTTTGCCATTATTTGGTGACTGTAGTCTGCAACACGACCAGAAAGCTACATATTTTATAAGGAACAGACCACAGAAATGAGGAAAAATCAGGAACAGGTTAAAGCTACTTGTATGATTGCACACCTCAGATGTCTATTTGTGATCAAGTGAATGAATAAATAATGGCCCAGAAGTGTATGTCATCTTGCTGCTGTCAGAACCATACAATGTAACCAATTGCAATTCTTAGAATCAAAAACCCTAAATTAGAAATGGATTATATGTAGAAAGTTGCTATAATAACGAGCTTTGGATTAGCAAGCATTTTCTAGGAAACTAAAGTTTGAAACGTATGTGCTTGTCGTAATATTAAGTGACTTCAATGCACACACAGCTTGCCATTATTTAGTGTTTGCAGTCCACAAGTATTTTTCAGAAATCTGCACATTTTACAAGGAAGAGGCCAAAATATCTCTCAACTTATTTGCTGAAGAATTCGTGACAATACCAAAATAATGGAGGGACAAAGACCCAAAAAAGGACACATTTTAAATATTGTTATTTTTTTATTTTCTCTGTTTATTAATTATGAAAATCCACAGGACAAAGCAATCCTTTTAAAGCGTTATCCACGAGTACTGTCTAGTTATGTGACTTGCTCAAAGTCGCATAGAAGGCAAATAGAAGTGAAAGGAGTTAATCCCTGTACATTTGACTGTAGAAAGCCACTCATTAACGTCTCAGAACTCTATGTGCCATACAACTCAAATCCCCTTAAAAAACAGCAGAAAATCAGGTGTTGCATGGACATGCGTTTCCCTGAAGAATAAGAACTATGAAACTTTATGACTGGCATTGCTGACAGAAATTCCCAGAGATTTTACCACCAGAACATGAAGAGATTAACAAGGGACAGTGCATAAATATAAGGCAATATCAGACATTTTCTCATTTCTGAGGGGAGTGCGGAGAGAAAAGACATGCATACTCAAAAATCTGTAAATTTTACTGGGTTGCTTATGGGGGTACACCATTTCACAGACTGAGAATGTGCACTGGTGATTTCCAGTGTAGAATAACCACTGTTATTGACAGTAATATTATGTAGAATTACACTATAAACCATGATGATTGATGCTTATTACTAACACACCCTGAAGAGCTTTTCTGGTTGAATGCTACAAAGATTGGAGACATGCACTTATTAAACCTGTTTTTAAGGGAAAGGGGGGAGTAGGACAAACCCAGAGTCATATAGACCCTTGAGTCTACTTTCATGTTGTGGAAAATAATGGGGAAGCTAATACTGGATAAGTTATTGTCAGAACTGGACAGACTGCGACTTGAAACCATATATCAGCATGCATATGTTGAAAACAGATTATTACCATCTGTAACATGATGTTCTATAACAATATAATAAAAGCTGTGAATGAAAAATCGTGCTGTGATGTAATTTATGTAGATTTAACTTCAGAATTTGACAGGGTCATACACATAACACTGATCAATAAATTAGTGCAACTAGGTATTGTTGTACTCTTGATAAGATGGATAGCTGCATGGCTTACAAATAGGACATGGCAAGTATCATAGCAACTGGACAGGCAAAATCCTTGGTTACAGTCAGGGTGTTTCACAGGGCTCTGTCCTCGGCCCTTACTTGTTTAGATTATATCTTTCAGACCTAACTTTTTCATCTGAGGTGTTCTACAGTACTATATGCTGACGACAGGAAACTGGGTAAACTGATTACTTGTTACAGATAAGGCATGTCTGCAAATAACTTGACTAAATTGACCATTTGGGCACAGGAAAATAATATGCTGATAAATACATCAAAAACTAAGCATATGAGATTTGGTAGGCATAAACTGAAAGATAAATATTTAATACAGCACACAGTGATTGAAACTTTAGACTCATTTAAGGACCTGGGTATATGGGTAGATTCAGCTATGAGTTTTTCTAATCATATCAACCAGTTGGTTAATGGTAGTTATAGAGCTAGTTGTATAAAAATATTTGCTGGTTGTATAAAAATATTTATAAAGTCTAGGAAATCAAAAATAATGAAGTCATTGTTTGTTAGTTACATTATACCCAAACTTGAGTATGGAATAACAATATGGAAACCCTATAAGAATACAAGCATGAGTAAACTGGAAAGATTGCAATGGAAATATACCAAGGATGTGGAAATTTAAGTTATTATGATAAACTAAAATATCTAAACTTGTACAGTGTCTCTTACAGATATCTAAGAGGTAAATTTATTCAGGTATCTAGGGCATTTAGTGACAGCTACCTCTGAAAATGTTTGGAGTTAACAAAAAGTACTAGAGAATCATCAGACAACCTATATAGAGGATTCTATAGGAATGAGAAGTGTACTTATTGGCTCGCTGACAGAGTAGCTGATGCATAGAACAGTCTACCAAATTATATTAAAGTACTAGTTTAGATATTTTTAAGAACACCCTGGACACTTATTATGGGAACAAGTGTTTTGGTATATTGGCAAGCTAGATGGGCATTAATGCCCATGCTTGAAATATTTGTATGTATGTAAAAAGACTTATTTGAAGATCTGTAAGTTCTTTGGCTTGTGACATAAATTCCAATCATTTCTAATAAGCAACAGGAATTAAAAACAGTTGCATGAGAGGATAAAGAAATGCAGCCAGTAACAAAAGTGGTATGCTTTAACGACAGATTAATCTCAAGCATTTTTATTCATTGATTCACTCTGCAATATCTTTTCATATCTAAATAATATTGTTTGCAGGTCATTTTGCAAGATGATCGAAGTTTAAAATGTATGACATTAAATCTGGGTCCCTTTATAGTCCTGTGTTATGTCTTTGGGATCTATCCTCAGTGGAGGAGGTATTGGTAGTTGTCAGCTTCTGGTATCCATATAGCTTTTAGAGATATGGTACTATCCCTCCTAGGGGAAACAAAGTAAATTTTAGGAATTTCACAGAGAAGCCTTTGCCTATATGCAGTAGATCTTGCATGCTGCTGGTACTCCATTGCCACCTTCACCAAATATGTATTTGCCTGCTGAACATAGCAGCTCTTCCTCATCCCTCATAGACGTGTTGTGGTGTTCCCAAGACCTTCTCATTAGTGATGGCATTGCTCTCCTGGTGTGCTTACTGACCATCCTTATAGCTTTGCCATATGAATAAAAGTAGGTCAATTTGTTCATGAAGTGGAATAGTTGTATAGGCTCACATGAATATATAATATGCCCATACATTCAGAAAGGACTGACAACAGTAATCGCTAGCATGGCTGTTTTTCTGATGGTGGTAGATGTTTCTGATTCATAGATGGACCTACTGGAGTGACTCTATGGTCTGTGGAATCACCATGGTGTGTTTATCACAAAATTAGTGAGGCATTATGGAAGAGCGGCATATAATAATCACAATATTAAAGAGGGTCTACCCCCAGCAATGCCTGCAGTAAGAGATTTATGGAGCCAAGTGGTTCACAGAACTGCACAGCTGTAAATCAGCATTGCCAGCCATGTTAATGGAAAATGTCAAAAGTCCATATTCCCACATTACTTTCAGTGGGAGAGACTACATTAGAAGTAAGTTTCAGGGATTTCAGGGAATTTAACTGAGAGGAAGTGATGGGTGTGTATGCATGTATGTCTGTGGCCATGTATATGCATGTATGCAGAAGTATACGTGGTCTCAGGTGTGTGCGTGTTTGTGTTTGCCTGGGTGGTTGCAGTAAAGGGGTTGGTTATAGGATACATAGAGTTGGTATATGTGTTTTCAGGGTGAATAGATGACTGTATTCATGACAGTGTTTGGATGAGGGGTGTTGCCTTCTCTATTTTTTGTGTGTGTTTGTGTTTTTGTGTGCACGAACATCTGAATGTTTGTCATGATTGTTGAGGGGGTGGTTGCCATATCTTTAAAGTTCCATAGACTTATAAAGCCTGAAATGCTGGGAAGAAGGACATGAGACACCATGGACTGTTAACTTTTAACATGAATTAGAGTAATATTTAATAGTGCAACAATGTCTGTCAGCACAAAGCATATTCTGAACAATAAGAGGCATGAAATACTGGCATTATAGACTGACTGTAATGATCCACGGGAAGGGAGGGCAGTTATAAGAAGCAAAGTCATTTATGTTTCATCAGGAATATTCCAGTGGTAATAGGAGGTATCCTTCTGTGTGTGTGTGTGTGTGTCTTTGTGTGTGTGGTGCGTGTGTATGGCAATGAATGAGGAGGAACCTCTGACAACACAATACATAGACCATACGTACCACAGCAGAGTGCTTATTGCAGCAGTCCTGGAGCAATTTTGCTGATAATAAGGTCTTTCCTGATTGCAGTTAAAGTGTCTCTGAATCATTGTTTTTCACATTCGTGAAAGGCAATTTTTGTTGCAGCACTTAACAATCATGGCTGGACTCTTGCTAAATCCAGCCCATGCTTTTGTTTGCATTTATTTAATTATATAGGCTGCTTATATGGATTCACTCATTAAGGCTAGGTTGTCTTTGATGTCCTCACCATTTTCACAAATTGTACAAAATGTGAAGTGTGTAGAACCCCAGAATATAGCTGAATGACACGGTCTTATACAAAACTTTAACAATGCAGAGTAAGTCATCACAAAGAAATGTGGGGCCTCATTTAATTTAAGCCCATATACTAATAAAGATATAGAGCTGTCACCACAAGTTTAAATGCCGGATATTGTTAAAGTTGACTCATTCAATTTAAACCCTTGTAATATGATTGTAAAACTTGATAAATGTGTAGACCTTTACCCACAAGGCTAAATGTTAGACATCTTTTAGAACAGACTCTGTATGCTAGCCTATAGTTGAGTGGTTGTATGATGAAAATTGTGGAGTTTTATTTCATCTCTGTATTATATGAATTGCCATCGCATTCCTGTCTGTGATTTCTTTTTCCTCGTGTACTTCTATTTTCCCCACCACTGCTGCTGTTTTTGGTGTTTATAACATTGACAGTTTTGCTGTTTGCAAACAGATAAAGTAAAACATGCCTATAACTAAGCAAACATTAGTTAATAGGCTTGCAGATTGTACTTTGCAATGCTATAAGTCTGCTAAACTAGTTTTAAGACAAGTTAGAGCTCATTTATTTATTTGTTAACCGTGTAAGTAAAACAATTCATCTAAGACCCTTTCATCAGCCACAACCTGGCCCAAAATGGCTTTGGCGGTAAATACAATGTACAAAGCTGGACAACTTAATGCAGTCAGTCGACCAACATGCTGCTGGAAAGTCAGAAGGAATAGGAGTACTTAGAGAAAGGTCTTGCAGACCCAGCCAGATCATGGAAGCTCCACATATGGATACTTGAGGTAAGGAATGAAGCCCTGCTGTTGGTGTTTTGAGGGAGATATTCTCCCTCTGAGCCTCTGCATTACACTAATTTCATTAAGGCAGCTGCTGCTTGGGCATATTCTTTAGATGAGTCTCTGTTCAGAGTACTTCTCTTTCGGCTGTTCCCATTAGGGGTTGCCACAGTGGATGATCTGTTTCCATTTCTTCCTGTCTTGTGCATCTTGCTCTGTCACACCACCCACCTGCATGTCCTCTCTCATCACATCCATAAACGTTATCTTAAGCCTTCTTCTTTTCCTCTTGCCTGGCAGCTCCATCCTTAGCATCCTTTTCCCAATATACCCAGGATCTCTCCTCAGCACATGTCCAAACCAATGCAATCTCGCCTCTCTAACTTTGTCTCCAAACCATCCAACCTGAGCTGACCCTCTAATATACTGATTCCTAATCCTGTCCATCCTTGTCACACCCAGTGCAAATCCTAACATCTTTAACTCTGCCACTTCCAGCTCTGACTCCTGCCTTTTTGTCAATGCCACCGTCTCCAACCCATACAACATAGCTGGTCTCATTACCCTCTTGTAGACCTTCCCTTTCACTCTTACTGGTGCCCGTCTGTCACAAATCACTCCTGACACTCTTCTCCATCCATTCCACCCTGCCTGTACTCTCTTCTTCACCTCTCCTCCACACTCACCATTACACTGAACTGTTGATCCCAAGTACTTAAACTCATCCACCTTCACCAACTCTACTCCCTGCATCCTCACCATTCCTCTATCCTCCTTTTCATTCACACACACATATTCTTAGTCCTGCTGACCTTCATTCCTCTCCTCTCTAGAGATATCTCCACCTCTCCAGGGTCTCCTCAACCTGGTCCCTACTCTCACTACAGATCACAATTTCATCTGCAAACAACATAGTCCATGGGGCCTCCTGTCTCATCTTGTCTGTCAACCTGTCCATCACCATTGCAAATAAGAAAGGGCTCAGAGCTGATCCTTTATGTAATCCCACCTCCACCTTAAACACATTTGTCACTCCCACTGCAGACCTCACCACTCTCACACTACTTATGAGAACAAAATGTTATATTTTTGTTTCCATTACACATTCTAAGGTGTGTTCAGGAAGGGTTTTGCTGTTGAAGTTGTTAGGTATATGTATGCTTCCTGCTACCTCAAAAATTCATAAAAACTTTTGAGAAAAAAGTAAGATTCGGGTCATACTACACTATTTGTCCATGTTGAAAGTTATCTATTATTCCCTTTCAGTCAGCATTCACTAGCTAGGGTTATTCTCTCCCTAGCAAAGAAGTCATCTGCACAATAAAATGACATTTTTACAAAGTTGTTGTTCTGTTGTAATATTAGGAAAAATCTCACTTTTCCAGTGTGCTATAAAAATAATGTTTAAACTGACATAGATGGATGCATATTAAATCAGTTCCCTCAAGTGGGTAATAGCAAAATGCCACAATATACTAATTGCTTGTATATGGCCCCTAGTATACCCTAGAATGCAATTCACTAACCTTATTCTGTGGGGGGAGGTCCCTCAATTCTCAAACTGCTTCATGAGTTGAGTCCACAGTGCATATACAGATGGATACCTACTTAAATTTCTATAATTTTATTTTCAACAACAGTTATTTACACTTGCCTCTAAAGAATATAGTGTGCTTAACAAAGCAGCGCATATGAAGAAGTACTCTTACATTTTCAGCCCAGCCTGGATTTCACAGCCCTGATTCTCATCTCTGTGCATATCATGGTGGTAAATAGCTGTTTTTCAGGTGGTAAAATGTACTTAGGCATGAATGAGCCGTAAAACTGTTGAAACTAATGCAAAGCTTGGCAGATTATTACATTTCAAATTTCAGAATTCCATACAGTGGACACATTTTCTAGAGAATGATTAATGATTTGTGAAAGCTGCTTACTTGAGATAGTGATGCCAGAAGGTTTAGCACCACCAGGGAGTACACCATGGCTGAATGTAGTGATTGGCCCTTTATCTTGGATAACCATAACAAATAAGCTGGCACTCAAAAATATAGAAAACATAATGATGACTGTGCTCTGTATGTGTTAATAAACTATGGAACTCAATCCTATAATATATTAGAAATATCTCATCTTATCTACAATTTAAAATCTCTTTGAAGATGTAACACTCAAGCAAATGGTCCTGCACATGTAAGAACCCATAACCAAGACCTTTCCTTATTCTAAATCGTATTGTCTATAATTAAGCAATAACCAATGAGTGGGCATGGGTATATTGAGGATTTACCCAAGGCTGGCATGGATTAATCATGCTACCCCAAACAAAACCAAGACTCACTCCTCCAAGAAAAGAAAACCAGTCTGGTGGACCCCTGCCATAAACAAGCTATACAATAGAAGGAGGAAACTAGTACAGAAAAGAGTAAAATCCCAAGAAGGGAAGACATCCCCGATCAGTATCAGCAAGAAACTACATTCCCTCAATAAATCATCCAAGGCTAGCTTCGAAAGAAAAATTGCCATGGAATCCAAAGATAACCGCAAGGCATTCTTTAGCTATGTCAAGAATCTAAGTGGCAATTCTCAGATCTGCTTGGAGTTTGTGCAGAATGCACAAAATACACTGAACCGACCGATATAGCCAACATCCTGGCAGATAGGTTCAGTGCAAACTTCACCCCCAAAAGGGCCCATAACTATACCAGAAAAATGTAGTGCCCCTGAAATCACAGACACTCTGGTTAAAACAGCCCTCTCCAAAGCCAAAAACACAGCATCAATGGGACCGGATGGTGTCCAAGGCTGTGTCCTACATGAGCTCAAAGATAAACTAACCCCTCACCTAAACACACCTGTTTAAACTCAGCCTCTTCACAGGCTACATGCCCACAGAGTGGTGCACAGCAATGGTTATTCCACTCCACAAAGGTGGAGCCACAACGGACCCCGGGAACTATTGCCCTATAAGCCTGACTAGCTTGGTCTGCAAAGCTATGGAGCACATCATCATGGATCTCATTAGCAGAGACATTGGAAACCTCCAAACACTGGACCCAACCCAGTTTGGCTTTGTTAAGGGCAGATCATGACTACTAAACCTGGTGGACTTTTTTGAGACAGTTACCAAGGCTATAGATGAGGGAAAGGTGGTCCACACAGCCTACCTAGACCTTGCAAAGGCCTGCGACACCATTCCCCACTCAGGTATTATAGACAAGCTCACCAGCCTAAACATAAACCCTTATGTCATGAGATGGGTTGCCAACTGGCTCATGGACAGAACCCACATGGTAAGAGTTGCAGGAGCTAGGTCTGACTCTAAACCGGTTACAAGTGGCAGTCCCCACGGCTCAGTACTAGGACCCCTCCTGTTTGGCATATACATCTCAGAGGTACAGGCAAGCACAGGAGGACTATGGCTCACCAAGTTCACAGATGACTGCAAACTAGGGGCTGTAATTGACTTTCCAGCTGACACAGACATCCTCCAAAAGGGTCTCACTGAGATAGATACCTGGTGTCAAAACAATGGTCTCAAGCTAAATGCCAAAAAGTACATAGTCATCCCCTTTGGAAAAAACAAAGTACCCACAAACTATCACATAGGTGGTAGCCCCCTAAATACGGAAGACGTAATAAGGGATCTGGGGACCCAAGTAGATAGTAACCTCTCCTTTGATAATCACATTGCCAAAGTGGTTAGAAAATCCTTCTATGTGGCCCACCTAATCACAAAAGGGTTTGCATCCAGATCGAAAGAGGTCATTGGGCCCCTCTACACATCACTCATAAGACCCATCATAGAGTACAATGCCCCATTTGGGATGCAGCTTACAAGACACCTGCAACAACTGGAAAGACCACAGAAGTATCTCACCAAAAGGATCACTGGCCTCAAGCAGATGCCCTATGCAGCTCGACTGAAGAAAGTCCAGCTGTACTCGGTTGCATACCGCCTACTCAGAGGTGATCTCTGCCTGACATACAAGGCCATGTCCAACCCAGAATTGATGGACATGCTCCACCTAAAGAAAACCATATCCCCTCAAGCCACACGCTCCAGGGATCTAAACCTCATCACAACAATAAATAGGATGTGCTGGAGGGATAGATTCCTGTCCCAGAGACTTTCCATACTCTGGAACAAGATTCCAATCTACATTAGGCAGAGCTCCTCACTAACCCTCTTCAAGAGAAACCTTGATGAGTGGATGGGAAACAGAAAGTTTACCCCAGGGATCACGTCAATGGCTCTGCTGGACAGAGGGACAGGGAACTAATCTAAGGGAATGGAAAACGCCAACACATTCCGGCGAGGCTTATAAATGCCTTTGGGCAGATAGCCTAGTACCTACCTATGCACCTATGAACAATTCCCAATGAAATCATACCTGTAAGGATAACAAGTACTGCCCTTCTACCAACCCCATCACTAATTCCCCATCTCACACAGTCAAATCAAACAAATATCTGCATGTGCCTTATATGCTATTTATGTTGTATTTGGAAAGATAGGCTGATAATTCTTTATTTTTTGTCATCATCAGTGGCAGACTTGGAGAGATTTTGTTGACAAAACAGCTATGTTTAAGATGGATAGATTGTAAATTGTACACTGTTCTTCTTTCTGAAAGTATTTGTAGTTAAAAGCACTTTCTCCACAGGATTTTTCCTAATGATAAAGAACATTATATTCAAACTTGATTAAAGTTTTTTAAATATTAACATGTATAAAATCAAGCATGACATTAATGGGATAGCTTGCAGTAATGAGAACAAAGGAGAACTCCTATAACATAACTAGTGTTCAAGAACACATTGATATCAACATGTATAAAATCAAGAACAACATTAATGGGGATAGCTTGCAGTAATGAGAACAAAGGAGAACTCCTATAACATAACTACTGTTCAAGAATACATTGATATCAACATGTATAAAATCAAGATTGACATTAATGGAATAGCTTGCAGTAATGAGAACAAAGGAGAACTCCTATAACATAACTACTGTTAAAGAACACATTGATATCAACATGTATAAAATCAAGCACAACATTAAAGGGATAGCTTGCAGTAATGAGAACAAAGGAGAACTCCTATAACATAACTAGTGTTCAAGAACACATTGATATCAACATGTATAAAATCAAGAACAACATTAATGGGATAGCTTGCAGTAATGAGAGCAAAGGAGAACTCCTATAATGTAACTACTGTTTAAGAACACATTGGGCCAGATTCAATAAAGCTTACACTGTGTACACTTAACATACATGATATGTATTCAATAAAATTATCACATTTGTTGTGCTTTCTAGTCACTCAGAAAGATTGCACTAAGTGTACATGTAGTCTACACTTTGTGGTAACCTTTATGAATGCCTGTCAGTATTTAAAGTTGCAAAAATATCAGTAGGAAAACTAAAATTAGGAGGAAGAAGGTGTGAGTTATGTCGGTGTTTGTTCACTTAGAACGGTGTACACTTGGTGTACACTTAGTGTAAGCTTTATTGAATCTGGCCCATTATATATACAGGCATAGGACTGCACACTTTTGGCAGGCTAGGGTATGAGGACTGAGTACCTTTCACTACACTGGTGTATAGTTCCTCTAAGACTCTCTCTAGTCAGGATTGCACAGGTTTCATGAATTTGTGCATTTTCTGTAAGGAAGACTAGATACTGGGTAATAAAAAGGAAAGATGAATGTAATGACCTGCCTGATCTAAGAATAGAATATATCCAAACTGCCTCAAGCACTTTACTATAATGATAGTCTATTTTTTGCTGATACGCTACCTGATATCCTCAGTTCATAAAGACTATAGCATTCATCCTGGTAATCAAGAATGTAACAAATGAAAAATGTCATGTTTTGGAAGCTTTGACAGGGTTAGAAGAGAACTTGAGTGCCCTCTTGGCTTCATCACATGGCAGGTCAGGTTGCATTGTTATGTAGAACGTTGCCTCTCAGGGTTCTCCACATGGTCTCATAGGTTATGTACAATTAATGTCCCGTGCTGTCTTCTTTCTTCAGTTTCCTAAGCATAACAACATTAAGACAGAATGGTTAAGATAGTAATATTTTTCAAAACATAATTGCAAGTTAACAATTCCTGCTAAATAAGCACAGGTAAGAGCTTTATGTAAATCTAATTTGTGATACATTTCAAGGTAACTGGCACTGATTCTTTTTATAGTCTAACATTTCTTATTTCTGATTTCCTTAATGAATGAGCATGTTTTGAAAAAAAAAAATTGAACAGCTTTGAAGTACTATATTGCCTTGACCATATACCTTTGTGGTTTCACAGTCTTTACACATGGGTATGCTGAACTAATGTAATTGAGTTTTATTGCCCTAAGGTCAAAACCCACTATTCAAATAAGTATGCATTTTAGCTGCATCATGCAGGCAGACATGCAGTATACACATTTTTGTGACATCTTACCCATCTTAAGAGCACCATGGATGACCTTTATCAGCATGTATTAATGTGCAAATCTGTACTTTTATAAGCTGTCTGCCGTCCTCCTTTATTGTCTTGGGCGGCTAAATCAACTGGAAGTGGCTAAAATAATTATTTTTTTTATTTTTTTTTTTAATTCATTTGACAAAATGGACTGGTCTAGGGAGTGTGTTTTTCCTCCAGCTCAGGTCATTGCTGAAGGAAAAATATACATCATTTAGATAATATTAAGGGGTCATAGGCTTAAAAGAAGAATGTAGTATATACCTGTATGTATCACTGAGGAGACAGGTAATATGTAATCGAGCAAAACAGTGCCCAGTAGAAAGTAATACATGTAATGGATGGTAAAACATTAGAAACTTAACATGAGAATAATGTACAAACTATGACTTCAGTCCAGATTTTAGTACTTTTCAAAATGGCAAAGTATATGTTTAGCAGGTAGAAGCCATTGCTGGAGGTAAAAAGAGGGATAAGAAAAAGAAATGCAGAATTATAAATAATGAAGGAATTTAATAGGGTAGTATAGAGTATATAAAATGCACGTTAGTTGATTGGTGGAAAAATGGATAAAAGTGAATGAAAGAGAGCGACAAAGGAACTATAAAAAATAAATTAATTTCTCAGTTGATAGTTGTGTTAAATCGGTGTAATGTATTTTTATCTTTATTTTCTGTGTTTAACCCAGCTAGTAAGAATCTGCAAGCCAAGTACCATAAATAAAATTATACCTGCCTGTTCAGTGATTTGGCATGCCGAAAGTTTTACAAGCATTCTGCAGATCTGATTGGACAAAGAACTATCTGGTCTACCAAATCTGGTTATTTCTTTATCTACCTTTCATAAGAATAATTTTATGTGAACAGTGCATTATTAAATAGTTAACAGTTTGTCTCTGTTCCTTAACGTAGGCCACTTCACATTTCTATTACTCTTTCTGTGAAATAATATACCCTTATGTCTACTTTGAACTAGTCATTTTGTAGAACCTGAAACTAACCAGAGTGCATAATTTTGCTTCGTTTTCAGTAATTTTTTCCAGACAGCATCCCATATCCCCTGAAAAGGTAGAGATTTTGTGCATGCTCAGATTTTACAAACACTGATGCCTTGATTTGAGACTATTTTGCTTAAGATAGCTATGGACCTTCTTTCATCTAAATGATGTAACCCATGTTCAAACTGTACGCCTCAACATCTAATCACTGAGTAGTCCAGCTTACGTACCCTTTATATTAATTTTCAAAATAAACATGGTCTGATCATATTTTTTCTGTCTTGACAAAGAAAGCTCAGTAACCACAAATTTTAATTAATACTGTAGTCTTTTATTATGCACTATTATTATAGTCCTTTTCAAGTATTTAATTTCATAATTATATTTTAGTCAAGTATGATAGTTGCTGGAATTATTGCTGGAACCTACACTGCCGCCTGATGTTATGGATTTCTTTCACAATGACAAAAAAGCAATATGCATCGTTACCCCTTCATTACTGGAAACATCTGCAATGTCTGTAAATGGAGTTCATCTGAGCTTATGGGCATTTTAGGAATCATCAAAGTTAGATGTGAGTGGTATACTTCTCAGTTGTCCAGATTTTGAAAGAATAGTCAGACTTTTGCCTCATATTTTTGGTCTGTCCCTCATAGAATTTGTAATTGTATGGCAAATCATTGAAGACTGATGTCACTAGATAAAGACATACATATGAGGGGCTGATGAATGAAGAGAATGAGAGGAAGAGAAGGTTGGATGATGTACAGATAGTAAATCATGAAGTGCAGTGGATTAGCAAGGAGGAAGTAAGGATAGCTATGAACAGGATGAAGAACAGGAAGGCTGTTGGTCCAGATGACATACCTGTGGAAGCATGGAGGTGCTTAGGTGAAATGGCAGTGGAGTTTTTAACTAGATTGTTTAATGAAATCTTGGAAAGTGAGAGGATGCCTGAGGAATGGAGAAAAAGTGTTTTGGTACCAATTTTTAAGAATAAGAGTGATGTGCAGAGCTGTAGTAACTACAGAGGGATTAAATTGATCAGTCACAGCATGAAGTTATGGGAAAGAGTAGTGGAAGCTAGCTTAAGAAGGGAGGTGATGATTAGTGATCAGCAATATGGTTTCATGCCAGGAAAGAGCACTACAGATGCAATGTTTGCTTTGAGAGTGTTGATGGAGAAGTACAGAGAATGTCAGAAGGAGTTGCATTGTGTCTTTGTGGATTTAGAGAAAGCATATGACAGGGTGCCTAGAGAGGAGTTGTGGTATTGTATGAGGAAGTCGGGAGTGTAAAGAAGTATGTAAGAGTGGTACAGGATATGTACGAGGGTAGTGTGACAGTGGTGAGGTCTGCGGTGGGAGTGACGGATGCGTTTAAGGTGGAGGTGGGATTACATCAAGGTTCAGCTCTGAGCCCTTTCTTATGTGTAATGGTGATGGACAGGTTGACAGACGAGATCAGACAGGAGTCCCTGTGGACTATGATGTTTGCAGATGACATTGTGATCTGTAGTGAGAGTAGGGAACAGGTGGAGGAGACCCTGGAGAGGTGGATATATGTTCTAGAGAGAAGAGGAATGAAGGTCAGCAGGACTAAGACAGAATATATGTGTGTGAATGAGAGGGAGGATAGAGGAATGGTGAGGATGCAGGGAGTAGAGGTGGCGAAGGTGGATGAGTTTAAATACTTGGGATCAACAGTTCAGAGTAATGGTGAGTGTGGAAGAGAGGTGAAGAAGAGAGTACAGGCAGGATGGAGTGGGTGGAGAAGTGTGTCAGGAGTGATTTGTGACAGACGAGTACCAGTAAGAGTGAAAGGGAAGGTCTACAAGAGGGTAGTGATTCAAGCTATGTTATATGGGTTGGAGACTGTGGCATTGACAAAAATGCAGGAGTCAGAGCTTGACGTGGCAGAGTTGAAGATGTTAAGATTTGCACTGGGTTTGACAAGGATGGACAGGATTAGGAATAAGTATATTAGATGTCAGCCCAGATTGGAAGGTTTGATGACAAAGCCAGAGAGGCAAGATTACATTGGTTTGGACATGTGCTGAGGAGGGATGCAGAGTATATTGGGAAAAAGATGCTAAGGATGAAGCTGCCAGGTAACAAGGAAAAGAGGAAGGCCTAAGATAAGGTTTATGGATGTGGTGAGAGAGGACATGCAGGTGGTTGGTGTGACAGAGCAATATGCAGAGGACAGAAAGAAATGGAAACAATTGATCTGCTGTGGTGACCCCTGACGGGAGCAGCTGAAAGAAGAAGAAGATGAGTTTCTGATCAGATTTCATATCCTTCAGAAACTGCACTGCTATTGCATAATCTGTTAATTCAAGCAACGTTCTAAGTGTATAAGAACAGTATTTAAAATCTGTCCCTGATTTTGGGCCATTGTTCTCCTATTAGTATTGGTTTTGTCCAGATTTTGTTGTGCTTAGAAGACGAGAGGTATGGTAGTAAGAGGGCAGCTTTCTTACTTCAACAGAGACAGAGAGAGAGAGAGAGACAATAGTTGTTGCTGAGTCACTCACTGAAAGAGATTAGTAGCATAAATATCAGACATCCTCAAATAAGTGGGGAAATAAGCTGCCCTACCTGCATGCTTAGCATGGCTCAGATGCAGTGAACACTTGTTTGTCAGAGTCAGATTGAGATTAAGCAAATGATCAGGGCCTGTAGAGTGATACACACTACTTGTTTTTGCCACAGTTTGTTCTAAATGGCTGCCTAAGTCATTTTACTACACAGTTATTCTTCCCTGCAATGGTGAAATTTTGGGCCCACTGATAGGATGTTAGGTGAAGGAGGGATGTTTGCAGGAAATGCGGGTGGGGGGGGGGGGGCACCAAGAAACTGTTCTTGTCCAAAAATTCAGTGCAGAAACCTACATCAGTATTGACCAAAGCAGTAATTCAAAACCTGCTAGCTTCTGCTTTGTCCATATATTTCTTGCACAGTTTATAGAAAATACTCTAACAAAACAGAGTATGTTTGCTTCCATACTCCTAGGTTAAATGGAATGCAAATTATAAAAAGATCTTTTTTTTATTCCAGGACTAATTATATATACTATCGTCACATATCCTGCTCAAAGTTATTAAGATGAGTTTCTCTTAGACATGACTGGTTGTAGGTGGATAAATACACTTCATTAAATAATTATAATTAAAACTAGGTTTGCATTTTGGATCCTGAGCCAGAATGGTTTTCCAAAATGGATAATATGAGCTTGATTTTATTAACAGTAATTTACTTAAAAAAAGGTTACCAGTGATCTACTGCAGAGCTCGGTGTTGGGTCCTCTCCTATTTTGTTTCTATTTATTAGCCCTTCAGACCAGTACTCATGACTTTTGGTTTTCTAAATTTGCAGATGACCATAAATTGAGAGTTGTAATTCAATCTTTCACTGACAAGCAATTGTTCCAACATAGGTTAGATTATGTTAACAACTGGTGCCAGGACAATGGTCTCAAATTAAATTTAAAAAAATGCAGTATTGCTACTTTTAGTTAACAAAACATTTTCCCATATCATGTTGGTGATGATTAGGTACTGTTTTAAGAGATTTAGGCACTCTTGTTGATAATTCCTTATCTTTTGACCATCATAAGGAAAGCATTCTAGCTGACTCTTCTAATTGCCAAAGGCATCTTTAGGTCTGAAAAAGGTTCTAATTCTGATTTACTTTTATTTCATCAGACCCACTATTGAATATGATACCTCTTTTGGTATGGATTTGTCAAAACATATAACTTGAGTGAACTCAGATTCCTGACTAAAAAGATTAGTGGCCTCAAAAATCTTAGTTTTCAGGACAGACTGATAGTTCTCTCTCTATACTCAGTTTCTTAAAGAGTCCACCATAGTGATCTGAGTCTAGCCTTTCAGGCCATAAAAATCTAAACCTCTTTGACAGTCTATTCTTTTAAAGAGCAAATGGTTCCTCATATACTAGTTTATAGGAACTAAACCCTTATCAACAAATAAGTAAGGCATGTTGGCACAATGGATTCATAGTCCAGTTTATTCCCCACCAGTGGTGTAAGCTTCTACTGCATGTCAAACAGAGTAATACACTTGCCACCTTCAAAGTAATCCTAGATAATTGGATGAGAAGCCTCAAATTCTCACCCACCTTATCTTGTACTGACTTAAATAAAGCTGTATGGAATTTTTGAACATCTCTCATTGACTAGGCTTGTAATGATCTGCAGACTCACTGTCTAGTACTTCTCTATGAACCAAAGAAACCCAAATATGGACCCCTTACTGGATACATTTTCCACATAGAACCTGTATGCTGTGGGACTTGTATAGGAATCTCAGTTCTAGTTTGAGCTCTGAGACCGGTATATTTTATATAGCTAGTAAATCATATAAAGAGCTCTGTGGAGGCATAGGACTGACTGGTTTTGTCATGTATTTTTAAAGTAATTAATCATAAAATAAAATCCAGCACAAATCAAAGGTCAAAATGTGACTTAATGCAGGAAAAATATGTAGATAAACTGGTTTTGCTTAAATATTTATCAGTATCTAAGGAATTTCGTCACAGTGTTCCATTTTATAACAGGAACTTCATTTCACGTGATCAAAACAAAAAGACAACAGGAATGTTTTCTTTAATGTCATAAAATGTTTTTAGAATACAAACACAAATGAGCAATTTAAAATAATAAGAAAACCTTATATGAAATGTTTATATCATTCTGAAAATCAATTGAGAAGTTAGTGTGGTGGTGGGAGGAAGAAAACAGATCAAATATTTGATAATATCCAAAACAAGCAAATTCATTCAAAATATTTTTGTTCCAACAAATATACATATATTTGGCAGAAATACCATAAACTTTTTATATGTAAGAATTTCATATCACACGATTAAAACAAGCAGACAACAAAAATAAATTCTGTATTAAACTCTTAAGAATATAAATAAAATAAGTACTAAATAATTTCTCTTAAATATTTTTTATTTTCCTTTAAAAAGGCTAATAATAATAGAGAATATATGTAAATTAATAGAGAAGCTAGTGTGTAAATTTGACATGGAAGAGAAAAAGGGAACAGAAACGGATATAGTATCTGCTAATATCCAAAGCAAGCAAATGTATTTAAAAAAGGGTAAAAGGGTTTTATGACAACAAGTATACATCTAAAACAAACGGAAAGCTCACAAACCACTGTAAAACCAAAGGCGGGTGAAACACAATGAGAGAAGCTGTAATTTCCACAAATTTATTCTTCCAAATAAATGTTCACATCCATATTATTAAGTATTCGATAGAACGTGATTTCATTCACCTCCTGCAAGACTGTCATATTAGGGCCATGAAACCGGATAAAGGTGGGGGTATCGTCTTTATGGACCATTGTAAGTACGTTGAGTACATGCTTGAACATCTAGATTCAACGGCTTACAAATCAGTTACCATAAATGAGATACATGGGGCATATAGGAAAATAAATAACATCTTAAATTATTTATTCTTGGAAGGATATATAGATACAGACACACAAAAGTATCTTTCAATGCCTGCCCCAAGAATTCCAGTATTTTTCGGAACACCTAAGTTACATAAACGGTTGAATGCACCCCCATTTAGGCCAATTATTGATGGGAGAGGATCAGTTACCCAAGCATGCGCAAAATTTGTTGACAGTATCATAAAACCTTTGATTCAAAATGAAAAGCATATCTGTAAAGATTCATGGTCTTTCTTGGAGAACATTAACAAACTTGCATATAACGAGCATGCTCTGTTCCTGACTATTGATGTCAAAGATTTATATACTGTCATACCACAAACAGTTGGCATAGCTTGGGTCAGAGAATATATGTTGTCCAAGAACATGGGGGATGACATTATATACTTAATTGAGACCCTCCTAGAAATAGTTTTGACAAATAATTTTTTCATCTTTGAAAAGCAATTTTATTTGCAAACATCTGGTGTAGCCATGGGCTCACCCTGTGGGGGTACTTTCGCAAATGCAGTCATGGCATACTGGGAGTCCACTATGTTGTTTAAGGATGAACTATTCCTTAATCATGTCACCTGGTACACTCGGTACCAGGATGACATTTTTTGTATCTGGGATGGTGCTAGTGATATAATTCCTTCATTTATTGATAGAATAAATAGGACAACTGATTTCCTAGAGTTCACCTATAGCACAAGTGATACTCAAATTAATTATTTGGATATATTGCTTATTAAAGACAGTGCTAGTAAAAGATTTAAAAGCTGCATATATAGAAAACCAACTTATTCCAACTCTCTTTTGCACTTTACTAGCAATCACTCATATCACCAAAAGAAGGCGGTCATTAAAGGACAGATGGTTAGAGCCGCACGTATGATAACGGACACTCAAGATTTTATTAATGAGTGTGCCAACCTTACCAACATGTTTGAGTCTAGAGGGTATCCATCATCATTGATAACAACTATAGTGGCCGAAGTGACCCAAAAACGGGAAGGGGGTTATTTTTTCCCTTTACTTTTAGGACAAGGCACAGCTACTATTGATCTTAACAATGAACAGGTAACATCGGATGTGGATTTAACTATTACAACAAATACCCAAAATAGTAAATTTACAACCAGCTTTTTGAATACTTATTCCCTAGATTCCATTAAAATAAGGGAAATTGTGTATAAAAACTGGGACATTATTAAAAATGACAAAAGCCTTTGCACCCTTTTAGGAGAAGGTCCAAAAATTACATACAGAAGAGGCAAAAACATAAAAAACATTTTGGAGAAAGGGAAGCCACATGTAAGATCCAATAAACCACAGGGTATGTTCAAGTGTGGTTTTTGCAATCAGTGTAAACATATAAGAGTTACAAAAAGTTTCAACATCAATGGTAAAGAGTATAAGATCAATGGACATTTTAACTGTGAGACAAAATCTATAATTTACGCCGCCCTTTGTAACCATTGCAAAGCATTTTATATCGGTAAGACCGAGAGAATGTTTAAACATAGAATATACGAACATCAATATGCCATAGCAAAGAATGATTCTACCAACGCCTTGGCTAGGCATTGTGTGGAATGTATTGGGCACACATTTAATTATTTAGTTTTACAACACAGGGAAGTGGACATTAGAGGAGGTCCGTGGCAAATACTGTTGGAAATAGATGAATTGCTATGGCAAATTTGAACAAAAGCTCATCTGTTGCCAGGTATTAATGAGGCACAGTCAATCAAATGTGTCCTTAAATGGCTTTCTTATAATAGATAGGTATATTAACCTTCTTTAGATTTAATATATTGACCATTTCTAAATAGATTGTCCACTGGAGTTTTTATCCAATTTGTGACAAATCCCTTTGGCATTACAATGTGCCTTTATACACTAAATAATTGGTTTATTTAATTCATTAAGTGAGGTTTCACAGATAGACCAAATAAGACATTTATATGAGGCAAAGGTGTCTTCCTTGCGATTTGACAAGTGCTAAAATATGTGTATAACAATACTAACACTATTTAATAAGATGAGATCATCTAACAACATATATAATAAGTAATATGTTTTGCTAGATCTCATAATACTTAGTGTTAAACATTTTGTCCTGACATTTATTATCTGCTGCTGCTTTTATTGTATTTACGTTTCATGTTAATCCGGTTTTACAGTATTGTATTTCCATTTTACACAGAGCGTGGATTTTATGTTTAGTAATATGTAACAATACAATACTTAATAATATGGATGTGAACATTTATTTGGAAGAATAAATTTGTGGAAATTACAGCTTCTCTCATTGTGTTTCACCCGCCTTTGGTTTTACAACAAGTATACATCTGTTGAACAAAAGACATCATTCAGAAGTTTTCATTCAATGCTGGTGCAAAAAGGGCCCCAGCATTTATAATTCAAAACTTCTTTTTAGTCCAAGAGTGCAATCATTTCATAAGTAGTATTATGATTAATTACTCTGCCTGTGCCAAGAATACAAAAATAGCCTGCAATTGTTTACGTGTGTATTTAAAGGGCACATTGCATTCTTTTTACAGGTTTTATTACTCAAATGTGTGTTGATTCATTCTAGATCTATATGTGCAAAATGCAATATAGATCATAGCTTGGGGCAAGGAATATGATGTCTAATTTCAAATTCCGTGAGTGGTTTTAGTAGAAAAACTTATCCTAGGGGGCACCCTGCTTTAATGTGTGCACCTGCCACATCTGAAACAATCCATAGGAATATTTTAAATAAACTCTGGGCACTCCTGTATTTGTTCTTACCTAATATTTGGGATAATATCTAAATCGTGTCTGCATTTGATGTTGAATTTATGTGGTTGTGACACTATATCTGTTTGTTTTCTTCCTTGCCCCCAGTACCATACTAACTTCTTTATTGATTTATAGAAAGATATAAAATATTAAGGTGCCCTTACTATTATTTTATTACTTATTTGCACTTGTATTCTAAAACATTTTTCTCATTATATCTTGAAGAAAATAATAGTCCTGTTGTGTGCTTGTCTTGATTGTGTGATATGAGCTTCCTGTATATCAAATGAGTTCTGTGATGCAATTTGTTTGTTTATTTATTTTTGTTGACTTGGAAAGTACAACTGTGATGGATACCCATATTCAGTGGAGAACCGGGGAAAAAAGCTCCAATATTCACATACATAGGCAATATACAGTATATTTTCATTTTTCATATTGTTTATAATATTTTCAGCATGGTTACATGTACATTTTAACATAATAATTAGGTGTGACAGATGATTACTGTTAACCTTGTATCATAAAATTTGTGACTACAGGAAGAGGAGAAAATAAGAGATTATATGTGCATTTGTATAAAGTTGTAGCAGACAGAAATACAAAGAAAAACAAGGGGAGACCGAGTCTGACATTTGTGTTGAAATTAGTAAGTAGTGATACAATGAGGGAGAATGAAGATTAAGTACAAATAGGTAGTTAAGAAATATAATCAGTTAAATGTTTACAGTAGTAGATCGAATGGAAAGTGTAATAATCACCAAATGGGAATTTAGTACAGAACAGCTGTTATGTTTGTCAGAGGTACTGCACCTTGTATTTTCTTCAGGATCAGAAGTTATCCAGGTGTTGAGCAAGAGCAGAGCCAAATCCTTTGCAGATGTTGTTTTAGCAGACTTTTAAAGCATTTGTCATTTTCTGTAAGTTTAACTCTAACGGGATAAGGTTCCACAGTTGTGAGACATGGTAAGAATAGAATGAGCTTCTGACAGAGTTGTTTTCAGTTAGTTACAGATTCCTTAGATACTGATGAAGTTTTAAGTGAAACTGATCTATCTACTCATTTTTCCTGCATTAAAACATTTTTTCACTTTTTTGTGCTGGATTTTGTGATTTATTTGGACTTTATTTGCACCTGCACTGTTTTTCTTGGCTATGAGTAGTTTGCATTATACGTAGATGCTGTAAAGCTTGTCAAATGCTGGCATATCAAGGAAAACAGCCTGTACAAATTTTAGTGAAGATCAAAGTGAACTTCAGTATTAATCTGCTTCTGACATTGCTGGTTTGGTAGCTGTTTTAAGATGTATTTTTTTTTCATTTATAAGTTCTGTTACTAGTAGTACTACTGCTTCTACAAAAATTACTGCTGTTAGAACTAGTATTAGTCACAGATGTGCACTTTGATAAGCTGTAACAGTTCTTCCTTAGCACCTTTAAATAATGCAGTTTTTGTTGTCACATGAGGTTAAATGATGCTTTCTAGCATCACTGAGTAACAATGTAAACTGCACTTTCTTAAGAAGAAAGTTGCCCCCCCCCCCCAGCACATGTTTTAAGAAAGAGAGAGAATGGAGAACATTGACCCAGTCAGCTGATCCTCGTTGTTATCTGAAGTCAGTTACAAATCTGATAAGGTAACATCACTGCTTGATGATCTCTGTTTCTCTTACATTATGAAAAGGCATCTGACATATCCCCAGGGATTTACTAAAATGCTTTGCATGAGCTGTATGGCTTATGTAAAAAGGCCCTGCTCCCACAATGTGCCAGTTTGTGATTGTTCACAAGTAAAATATGATTACCAGCTAATTTGCATGTCTCTGATTCCAGTTTACTACCACAATATACATATCCCCATACCTGTCTGCCCTCCCATTTTCGCTACTACATAATACTTAAAGTTCCACTATGGCATGTATCTATAATGCCTTGGTGACTCAAGTGGCCCCACACTCCCTGATCCCCCTTATGCTCTTGGTTCCATTCGACATTTCCATTTAAGTGTAATCCCTGGTGTGTAGTGAAACCTCTCCCACCCAGATTGTCATACTGCTGTTGGTGCTGTTACAGCACTTCCATTTAAGAATAATTCCTGATGCCTAGTGGCTCTTCCCAGCACCCCATCCCTGTTTTGCTCTTCGTGCCATTAAGTCACTTTAATCTTTAATTATCCCAGGTGTATACTGGTTCATCCACCCCAATACCAGTACTGCTATTAGTGGTCTTATGGTACCTGCATGTAAGAGTATTCCCTGGTGTCTACTGAGCCCCACACCCCTCCAATCCCCATACCATGGTTATGGCAGGCAGTGGTACCACAACACGGTAGGGGACATTCATGCATGTAGATACCGTACTTTAGGTTTCTGAGGGGGGAGCACATGGATAATTAGGATAACCCTCTCCCCTGGAGTACCTCATTAACAATCGGCACAGCAACAGGGCCAGCCATATGCAGTGCTACACATCTTCATGGCAGAGGACCAGACAAATATTAGGTGGTTGCTGAACTGGGAAAAGGTACTGTGATATGTACACAGAGGTATACACATCACAGTCCTTTAATGAGTCTTGGCCATGGTTTTGTCATCCCTGTGAATGGACTATTTGCATCATCAACACCCTGCAATCGATAAAACTGTAGAAACTGAAAGTAGCAGTAGCACTCATTGCTTCATAATATGAACTCAGGTTGCACTTTCCTTGAATAGTCATTTATATGATGAATGGGAATAAAAAAATGATGTTAATGTTTAAATTACCTTCAGTCAGTTCCAGTTGTAAAGGACGCTACCAAACAGTGAAGTCATTAATTGTTATGCACCATGAACTAAGTCAGCCTCAGCAGCTGTAAATGCAGCAGTTTGCACAGATATTGATTTTTTTTTTGTTTACAGACTTTCAGTGACCATGTTAATCAATAGCTGTAAAGTAACCATGTCATCTTGTGTGATGTAGCATCTCTTCACCAAACCCTTTAAAATGCTTGTTTGCTTCCCTTATCTGAATGATATGCCATTTATATATTTTTGCAAATTTGCATCAGATCCCATCCTGTTGCTGAATTTCTGTGATGTGCATGCTTGTGTAAACCTTATCACAAATGGTAGTTAAATTCTGCTATGTGGAAGTTCAGGATGTTGTAACATGATCTAGTAAACCCTTGGAAACATCATTAAAGGCAACTGGTTTTACTAATATAGCATGGAATCCTGTTTGCAAAATGAACTGTGCTTCTAATTAAGCATCAGGATTTAATACCAGAAGTCAAGACTGCCATTTAGTAATGGATGCAGATGTCAGGTGAATAAAGTTAGCAAGATTACATTACAGTGGAATTCAAAATGCTTGCATTTTGTAGTAAGGGAATGTTGTTTCAAATGCAAGCAAATCTCTATTTATCTATTTATTTAAAATTTGTTTACTGGGGTTGGGCACAGTGCATAAGTCACTAATTTGACTAGCAGCCCAGGTATACCAGGAAAGTAAGACTAAGAGAAATGGAAAGAATATACAAAATAAGAGTAAGTAAAACTGTAATATACATTATTTACAATACTCGAACAAAGCCATTCTGCAGGGTCCACAAGACTACACTTTTAGCACTTTTGTTCACTTAATGGAAAGATACTATCAGATGAAGTCTTTTCATTAAAAGGACAAAAGTGCTAAAAGTGTAGTTTTGTGATTTTTGAGGAGTGTTTTTATTTGGAATTGTTCTTTTACACTATTGTTCTGCTTTGGTGGTTTATTTTGCATGTTTGATTATTTAGAATAAATCGGTACAAGTCTCATTTACAAACTGAATTGTCTGTGATAATTACAACTTCAGTGAGGAGTGCAGATTGGTACAATAGAGAGGCAGTAAGGGACAGTAAGTGTGTAAGTAGCATGAGAAGGTGAAAATGAGATAGCTCAGGTTAGGTGATATGGTTACATGAGACGAGATGACATTTGGCTGATGAGAGGAAGTTGGCTTTTAGTTGAGTCCTAAATTTTGGGATAAATGTATCTTTTTTATTTGTGGGGGAATGTCTGTCTCACTACGATATTTGAATTCTTGGGATCCTATGAGAGGGGTCAACCCTTTGTTGAACAGGGAGCCTTTTTTCATTATTTTACAATGATGCTCATTTTTTAGAAAAATTGATAATAAATTTACGTATTTTATTGAATATTGTGTGAGTGTGTGTTGTGTTTGCTTCAATGCTGTGACTATGAGAGGGAGGGCAAAGCTAATGCAGAAATCTAGGGGCATTAAATATTATCAGTATGTTGCTCATCTGAATCTGCTTGTTATAATACTACCTATGGCTTTACATAGCATGCAATTCAAAGTAGTAACTCTGTGGTTCAGCACTATAGCTACAGTCATTCCCCTGCATAAGGAAGGGCAGCCCCAGACGTCTGAGCAGCCTAGTATGCAAAGCCATGGAAATACTTATTATGGAATTAATAAATTGGGACATAGAGGGCTTCCAAACACTAGACCTATTTCCGTTTGGATACATCAAGGGCAGGTCATGCTTGCTCAGTCTGGCAGATTTTTTTGAAAAGGTCACCAAAACAGTGGATGAAGACAAAATGTTACACACCATATACCTTGACCTGCCAAAGCTTTTGACACAATTCCCCACTCAGGCATAGTATAAAAACTAAATAAACTGGGAATAAACCCTGTGTCACACACTGGATTGACAAATGGCTCAGAGATATGATGCAAAATAGGAGAAGTTGCCTCCACAGAGAGACTAGTCATGAGTGGAGTCCCCAGGGTTTTGTGCTGGAACCTCTCCTGTTTGTCATCTACTTTTTGAAGTAAAAGTCAATACCAAAGGGCTTTGGCTGACTAAGTTTGCAGATGACTGCAAGCTAGGAGCAGTCACTGAATCAACTAATGACTTAACCATCCTGTAGGAAGGTTTGCCTCAGATAAATAACTGGTGTCAAATCATGGTCTGAAACTAAATGCCTCAAAAAATGCATTATTATATCCTTTGGGGAGTCAACTACCCCAAGGGAGCTACCACATTGACAATACTCCCCTAAGAGTTGACCCACATGTTTGGAATTTGGGAACTTATGTGGGCAGTGACCTAACTTTTGATCAGCATGTGTCTTTTGTTGTAAGAAAGCCCTTCTATATACAATCAACAGAACATGCTGGAGGGACAGGTTCATAACCCAGAGACTGCTCATGCTATGGAATAGACTTTCCATACATGTCAAGCAGAGTACCTCACTGGCCCTCTTCAAGAGAAATCTTGATGAGTGGATGGGAAATAGAAAATACACCCCAGGGATCACTTCAGTGGCTCTACTCGACAGAGGCACTAGGAACTAAGGTCGGGTGGCATGATACCAGGGTAATCCTATGGGCTAGGCTTGTAAAGGCTCCAAGGCCATTAGCCTAGTACACACCTTAGAACTTATATATCAACATATAGCAAATCAGTTCCTGCCTACACAATGGCTATAATACAGTTTTAGGTACACACAGCCACAGAAAACCCTGACATTCTTGACATCTAGAAGCACCAAAGTAGTAGAAGGCTAATGTGGAGGAATCCGTGACTGTGAAGGTCCATAGATGATTAGATGATACATGTATCATATGCATGACATCAGCCACATCTCCTCACCCATTAATATGTTAATGAATGCCTGTTTACATGCATGCCTAATGGAGGTTGCATAATCCAGTGCATTCAGGAATCATTCAATGCCTACAAAAAACTATTTTCCATGGATTATCAGGTCTTGCCTAGACTACAATAAAGTGGCCCAAAATTTGCAGCCTCTGTCCCAGAGTTAATTAAATAAGACATGTTGGTAAGACAGCTATGTGTCTCAGAGGATCCCCATGCTTTGGAATAGGCTGCCCATCCATGCAAACAGAGTCCAGCCCTAACACTATTTAAATGCAAACTTGACCAATGGATGGGAAATCAGAAATTTACCCCAGGTCTAGCCCCCATGTCTCTGATAGACAGAGGTAGGCAGTACTGCCCAAACTAACATATTCCCCACATAACCTCAAGAAAATTCCAAACCTACCCCCTCCTAATAAAAGCCCAAGATACACAGGGACGCAATTGGGTTGGATTGTACATCTAGGCTTATAAATATGTCCTGGTGGTCGTTAACCTAGTATATACCTATGAACTTCTAAGGCAGTCAGAACATGCTTAACTGAATTGTAGCTTGACTGCGGTAGTTTAGAAGGACTAGTAGTTTATCAGGAACATTTCTGGGTATGATAACAGTATTGTAACTACTTGCAAATTATTGGTACTGTTGATCATCTAGCTGTATAATTCCTACTGTGTGAGGCTACAATATGTATTCTTAACTGTGACACACCCCACCTGTAAATGTATGACCAGTTCTTTATTGTAAATGCAGCTATGCCATTCATTCATTCTTCATTCATTCATTCATTCATTCACTTTATAGTAACCATTTTGAAAAGTAATCACAGCATAACAGTCTTAAGCAGACTGTGTTATGTTAGCTCTGATAAATAAGGCAGTCAGTGAGCTACTACATGATGTATATAACTGGTTCACTATATGAGGATATCAGACAGACAATGCATACTTACGTACTGATACATATACTGGTTCATAGGTGATTACTGGGCTAATGAGCCCAGGGGCCTTTTTTAAGCCTAGCCATGCTTCCCAAAGGTGAGAATCAAAACTTGTACCTTATGACTGTAAGATAAAATACTATATACATTATACCACCTCCAAATCCAAAAGTGCCATAGTAAATGGTGTTGCATTCCAGAAATGTTCAGTCCATAGTACATGCTAATTGTCAGCTCACTCAACAAAGAAAGTGTGCTGAGCACTTATCAGTGCAAAGTGCATCTATCTGCACACACACCACAATGCCTTCATGTTGACACTGGTATATGCACTCCTCCCTACCTATCCTGCAACTGATATCTGCTGGTTTAGCCTACTTTATAACTTGACCCGTATATACATTTAAAACACTTTCCTTTGCTTTTGATTATATGTTCTAAAGCGTGCACGTAGCATTCTTCTCTTTACATTGTCTATGTTAAATGTAGCAGAAACTTTTCATATCGTCTCCATGCAGTCATTAGTCGACCGAATTGAAGATGCCCAATATTGTTAAGAATACTAAACTTTAGGTATTACCTGGTTCCACATAACTCTTAAAGTATTATCACGTTCTCATTTTCTTTCTTTCTGAATTATGTAAATTTCATTCTAACATGAAAGGTGTTACTTTTACTCTTCCACTCTTTTCACAGTGGTGATGAAATCAGAGATTTATATGATCAAAATATTTTTATTATTCAGCATTTTCAGAAATAAGTGATAACTTCCTGCCCAGTATCAGACATTCTCTGTATCCAAAAACTCATTGAAGTTCCGTCTTGTCTATGGTTCCTTGCTCACCACCTGTAACACCAAATGTTTCTCACCATTTTATTACATGTGCTATTAATCCCATGTTAATTCTAAGGTTCTCTAAGTTCCTTAGTTATGTTTCTTTAGCATGTTGCTGTATTTCCATTCCCCTGCACATGAATGAAATGCCACATTGTACCTCCACTTTAAGGTTTATTGTGGCTATGGTCTGGGTTTCAACATGAGTTTCGTAGCTCCAGTGTTCTGGGGAAGTAAGATGGCACTACATTCTAAGAAAATGGTTTGTCTTTTTAATGGAGATAAAGTATCTCTAAAAAATTACTCCAGTATGAGATTACCTCCATCTTCACACATGTTGGAAGTCTTATTAAGAACTATTTTCCCTGCTAACTGCATAAATCTAAACTCTTTTCAACAGCTGCCAAACTCTCACCAGATCACTGTGTATCTATTATAACTATAATGACACTTCTGAAACTATGGTGACATCTTCTGTTATTTTGCAACCCCTATAGATGACATGATTTCATTTCTTTTTGCTTTTTAGTTTTGTTTTTATTTGTTCTTGCCCTTATATTGCCGTGAAATAACCACACCAGTTTGGATCTGATCAGTGTTTATTTTATAGGACATTCTTTGTGTCTTCATATTAATACTTACAAATCAATTAATTTCTTTATTTCCTTTATTTCATCATCACAATAGTATACTTGAGTTGCTTTAACAGCTGTTTCCTTCTTATGACATTCAAGCTATTTTCAGTTGATTCTAATCAGCAATTTATGTACATAATTTGACGTTTTATCATCTGGACTTTACTCCATAGCATGACGCCAAAGACCAGCCATCCAGACCATAGCATACTATTCTCAGATAATTTAGGACTCTCTTACTGAGCAAAAGACTACAAGTCTGAAATTGTTAGTAACAGAAGGTTGTGGTCTTCTACCTTCACAAAATACCTCTTGCTCCAAATTGCCCCCAACAAGCACCCTTTTGATGACCATCTCCCTACCCTTTTAAAAAGTTCCACTGTAGAAGTCTGCCTTGCTAGATCTGAGATACTGCCAATTCTAAATTAATGTGTTGAAAAACATGTTGGATCAACCCCCACACCCATGAGTCTTAATGCCCTCTTCACCATCTTCTCAAGCTCCATCTGCCAAACTGGCATTATCCAATTCACTGACAGAGACTGGCAAAGATTTTTCCTGCTTCCACTGCAGATGACATAAAGTGTTTGCCCATGAGGGGCGATCAAATTTTTACCCACCTGATTGGGCATGTAAGCTCCTTATCTCCTTTTCCAGGAAAATGTAATGCCTTTTTTCCTAATTGATCAGTCTGACATTGTTTCAGCAATATTATGATAGCATGATTGTTGACCACCATATTACCTTCCACACCATCAGCAGGATTATCCTAAATTTTGGCTACCCAGAAGTTCATTTATTCTCAGTTATCCATGATAAATGAATAAGATCAGTGTAGTCCACATCACATAAATGCCATATTAAGAATGATCCTCTAAATTCCCACCATTATTTCAGGTGATAGGTTCCTGTCCTAAGGTAGCCTCTTATCTGCCTGAGGGGTCCTAAGCCAGCCCAGACTTTTATCACCTTGTTTACTACCTAGTTTTTTTAGTAGTCCTTGTACCATAACATTTGGCAAATGAAATACAGTACTGTTAGCTGAGCCTTCATGCTTTGAAACAAATTTGTCATCTAGCTACCTAATAATTCACTAGCACATATAAAGGACAGACTCCTTTTACAAAGTTCAGGAATGACCTATATACTGCCCTACATGCCTTCCTAGTATTAATGACAAGAAGGTATTATTCCTTAATCAGCTAATCTGCCCTGTACTGCTGATAAGCCATACTTCATATTGTGCTTGTGCTTGGAGATAATCGGCTTCTGGAACCAAAGTCATGAATTTGCAAAAGCCGTAACTGTGAGACACCATTCGGTATGTCATTGACCACTTCAGGAGAGTGTCTGGAAGAATAGCATGTTAAATGTTAATAGTTACACTCTGCAGTACCAGACTTTCCAATAGTGCTAACACCTTTCAGGTTTTGATGACCTGCTTCTCAATGCGTACACTACTGCTTGGCATTTGGTGCTGCAAAAACATATCCATGTATTGGCTATTTTGTTTGTTACAAAACTCATAGTACCCATAACAGCATCAGCTCTAAATATGAAGTATCTTTAATCACACTTACTGGACTACACTCTGGCTTCAAGACAGGGCTCCAAAAATTATTTATACTGAAGACACTCCTCCATGCCTATTGCCTAAATGCATCAGTGTGTAATACAACATATGGGCTGTGCAACCAGTTTTCTTGCAAAGGGACATCTTATTGTGGTGCTGGATGAACTCGGACCAGGCCAGCCTCTCTGACTTCATGATACTAACACAGTCATACTTCACTTTTATCCCTTTCTGCAAACTGGCCAGTGATGTGGTAGATGCCCTGCCTGGTGCAATGGCTCTGCATGCAAGGTTTAGAAAGATCCAAGAGTGACATCACTACACATTCTCTGGTCTTCTTCTAACCAGATAGCTGACTGATTTCGCCCTTCAAGGTTTCTACCTCCATAATGGGCAGGCTGAAAATCTGGGCCTCAAAATCAGCCTCAAGGTCTAGAAAGAACAGAGTTTTACTGAACCTTTCAGTTTTTCTAGTGGCAGCTGATACACAGCTCTTACATAAATGTGTCAGCTTTCCTTGTATGCTTTCTTTCTTTACTAGTGATCCCTCACCTAAAGCATAACTGTAGCAATTTTTTTAAATGAAGCAGATTAGCTCACACACCTCATTGGCATAGTTTTGCCAGAGAAGTTACTGTCCGATAGTCTCATGCCCAACAGGTGCCAATCCTATTACCCCTCAACCCAACAGCTGGATTATCCCACCCCATTGGATCTGGTCTGTGCTCCCTGAATTTCCAGTTATTTCAATCCCTGATGATTTTGACCACATCATGTAATGATGTTTGGTTCACCCTGGCAGCCACACTATTGACCTCATAATTCCCTGATTCTCGTTCAGCATATGACAATGAGAGCAAGCTGAATGTTCTCCAGATGCTTCTTAAGTATAAAGCCCAAGAGTATACATTTAAGCTGAAGGGACAGTGCCTCAAATGGTCCTGCCACTCTACGCATTCGAACCTCTTTGTTTAAGAGATTCCTAGCCACCTTGAATCTATCAATGAGTGACTTTAAATTATTTACTGACTCACTTTGCATGGGACAGACCACTCTGAAAGGGAAACCATTTTTAAATCCATCCACTAGAAAGTGCACAACCTGTGAGTTAGGACACCATTCTACTTATTTTCTAAGACCTGCCATTTCAGTGGTGTATGTATTACTCATGGACAGTCAACTTTGTATAATATGTGCTCATCCTCTTCCCTTGGAAAGTCCCCACCGTTTCAAATTTCAGTCACTGGCATTGCAGATCTCCCTTCATTCTTACCCTGAACTTTGCTCAGGGTTCCTGGATCCTCTTTTTTGAAGCAGGTAGTGAGTATATGGAGGCACCATAGTGGGACATATGTGTGCAGAATGACACACTGTTCATTTCTGTACAGAATGACACACTGTCCATGTGCACTTGTAGGTGTTAAATGCTGATCATGGCTTGGAAGCCAGCCACAGCACCTCTACAAATTGCTGTGGTTGATCCCTATTGATCATAATGCCCATCCAAAATTTGAATGCTTGTGCTCCATTTATCTGTTATAAGCTTACTGAATCTCTGATTATACTGTAACCATGTCTGGCCTTCATGTTTTACACGCTTCCCTGATACTAAGTTAATATGTGGTCAGATTTTAGGGTACTTTCTACATATATATTCATGTCATACATGAAATGTAAAGAACAATTATCACAGGTCTTGTATTTAAACCTGGAGCTATAACATTTCCCCTATGGCTGTCAGGGCAGCCAAAAGGTCTTGAGGCTCAGGCCAATCTTGATTTTGATCCTCTGAGACCCATCCTTGTCAAGGAAATCAAAGATAGACAGCTCCACAGTGGAGTTGGATAAGGTCCTGACTACAAAGCAGGGACCCAGGTTAAGTATCAGCTTTGGTGTCTGTAGGAGCTGATCTAAAAAGGAAGATATGGAGCAACCACTGCTGGCTTGATCATCCAGGAATGAGGGAGACGGCTCTAGCTTGCCACTTGGATGATACATAGCAGGGACACTGTACCATTACATCTATGAAGTATGGACCTAGGGAACACACACTGATATTGTGCAAAAGCAAGCACCACAGGATCTAACATGAGGAAACAACCCCCTGGCAGCAATAGCATGCAACACAGCTGAGACAACTGCAGACGGAAAATGGTTCTCCTCTAAGGGAAGGTAGGTCTGCCTTCTCCCTTACTCTTAATGCCAGGAGAAATAAATGCACTGATTGGACTTTTCAAGCAGGAACAAATGGGCCAGAATGCTCTCACCTCTTCCAGGAATGCTTCTCCATTGCCCCTGCAGAATGAAAGTGCATATGAGGTGCAGGCAATGGAGCAATGATGCTGTGTCTTACAGGGATGAAAAAAAAGGAAAAAAGGAATAAAAACAAAGTGGCCTACTCTTTCTCTTATGCAGGAAAGCCACTATTTCTCATATTTCTCATATTTTAAAACTAGATAAAGACTCCAACAATTGGCTTCATACAGATCTATTTCATTTCTAAACTGCAATTATAAATGATGTCTATAATGGCAGCTAGATTAGCCAGGGAACTACTTCAACTTATTCATGGTGAACAGAGTGGCTTTATTGCAGGCCATCCATACCTCTCAACTGTACAGATTTTCACAGAATGTCCATATTTTCATCGCATATTTTTTGTGTGTTCCTCATAATAGGTTCATAGGTAGGTACTAGGCTGTTGGACCTAGGGCCTATATAAGCCTAGCCAAAAAGGTACCCTGGCTTTCGCCACCCAAGAAAATTATTTTCCTGTACCCCTGTCGAGCAGAGCACAGAAGTTATCCCTGGGGTGAATTTCCTATTTTCCATCCAGTCATCAAGATTTTTCTTGAAGAGTGCTAATGAGGAGGTCTGTTTGACATAGGTAGTCTGTTCCAGAGTATAGGAAGTCTCTGGGACAGGAATCTATCCCTCCTGCATGTTCTGTTTATTGTAGTGACAAGGTTTAGGTCCTTACAACATGTAGTTCAGAGGGATTGGGATTTCTTTAAGTGGAGCATGTCCAACAGCTCTGGGTTTGACATAGCTTTGTATGTTAGGCAGAGATTGCCTCTGAGTAGGCGATATGTGACGGAGTAAAGCTGGAGTTTTTTGAGACGGTCTGCATAGGGTATCTGTTTGAGGCCAGTAATCCTCTTTGTGAGGTATTTCTGTGGCCTCTCCAGTTGTTGTAATAATTAATGTCAGCCTTGCATGTTTTCTTTCATGATGTGCCCGCACTTTTCACCCCCATTTAATCCCTTCTGGCTTTCCTGTATATTACTGTATATGCTGAACATTCTAATGTATTAGAATGTCTTATTTTCTTCCCTTTCCTGACCTTCATTAGCTACCTATATTTCTAATAATTTCCTTATAAATTACTAACCATATTTCTCATACCATATCCCTCATTCACAGCACAAACCAAAACCAAAAAAATTTACAACCAACATTCTATGTCCAACTTTTTTCCCTTCTCCCTCATCTCTGCTGAGCATTCCTGATGTCTCCTTTACCTTCTCCCAGTTGGCATATTTGTTCCAGTGGGGGCAAGGGCCAGGCATCTCCAATCCGGATGAGATTCCTGCAATCAGTTTGTTTCTACCCAAGGAGCTTGATCGCCTATGTAGTCCCCCTCTGGCAAGCATCAGGTGGTAGGGCTAGTTTCAGATCAAATGAAGAGGCTTCCCTCAAATAAAGCAATCCCCACAGTGATCCCCTTGCATTCTACACAGTGCTGCCTGCACAACGAATATGCACACCACATAGAAAGTTAAGGCTATGAGATGCTAGTAAGTTTCATCTTGTTGTTATGGGTTTGATTCCTTCATTCCTCACTTGCACAATGTACATCTCTGAAAAGTGTTTACCTGTCAACTTCTTTCCTCAAGAAATGTGGGGAATTGTTTTCTGGCTATTAGTACAGAGGGTTAAGGCTGCAAGCTGTAAATGAGCTACTTCCTGTGGTAGAAGGTGTTATTCTTTTAGCCTTCCTTTGCCTACTGTATGAACCTGAGCAAATCACTTACCCAGACTGTGCTTTGGAACAAATGGGGGTTTGGGCTAGGCTCGTTAATGGTCTCCTGGACTGCGTGCCTAGTGATTACTTATAACTTAGCATTGTATGCTCATCAGGGTAACTTCCCCAGAGTTTAGAGCACCCAGTGCTCCCATTAAGTGTTACCCCAGTGTTGGGTCAAAGCCAGAGATATGATACAGTGTCAAAAGCTTTGGATCAGTCTAGGGACTTGGTTGACAGTAGTTTACCATTGTTCCTATGTTGGTTTATAATGTTGGTGAAGTGAAGGAAGGTGGTGGTTGTATTGTGGTGGGGTATGAAACCATGTTGTGTTTCAGAGAAAATATTATTTGAATTTAGGTGATGTAGAAGCTGAGCATGAATACATTTCTCAAGTATTTTTGTTGGGGGAGAGGATTGCAATGGTTCTGTTGATGTGCCATCTTTCTGTAAAGGTATAATAAAAGATTTGTGCAGATAGAAGGAATGTATTTTTTGGATATAGAGCTACATATCAATATAGACTCCAGAAAAGCAATTGCATCTGCAGCCATTTTTAAATAGTCCAAGAGGAATTGATCAGCAGTTAGGGTGGTTGGTTTTAGCTTAAGTATGAGTTCTTTAATGGTGGAGGTAAGTACCGAGCTGAAGTCAAATAGCTTTGGTTTGCAGTCAGGTTTTCCTCCATCTATGTCACATGGATGGAGTTTCTTTCTCTATATTGCTTTGTTTGTATACTTGACAATAAGACAAAAATATGCAAGAATTGTGTAGCTTCCCTGATGACTCAAAGTGAAGGAAAAATGCAGTATGTTTACATACATGCTCATGTAAGTCTTGTTATGTTCATCTGGGTTTTGTTTCCTGCACACTAAAATGTTTTCAGTTATATTTTTGGCTGTTCCTGAATTTAATAAAATATTGCTGAAAATTAATTTTAGGGTGAACTTCCTCAAAAACATATCTGCTAATGTACTGATTTTTTTATAGCATATTAGGAAGATGCCATGTAAAATAATATACTTTGAGTAACTTAAGTTTTTGTTTGTTTTAATTTGACTAAAATATTTTACTCAGCAGCTATTGGCTTCTGTCTGAAATATTTATACGGCATATGCAGCTATGTGTAGAACGATAAAAAACATCAAGTTGCTTTAAACTGAATTATATCTAGTGATCATTGCAAAAATCATTGTGTCTAGATAGTTTCAGAATTTTTTCCTATCTCAATTAATTTAGGAGCTGAACTAATCCTTTAAGTCAGACACATCCCAGAAAGCAATATTTGGCATTCCAACAGAATGAAGTCTTTTTCTCCTGGGGTATTCAAGGAAAGGTTTAGTTGAGATAGATGAATAGAAGCTGTTGCTTTTGGCAAGAGTTAGATGTCTTGCATTTTGTTTCAGAATTAGTCTGATGTTTTGTTCTAATAAGCTTGTTTAGTAAACCTATGAGTACTATATCATTGTTCTTTCAAGTGTACTCAACTAAAACAACCAAGGTGAAAATTAGCTAGCATCTGATGATACCTGAAATAAATGATTTTCAGTTGAAGACAAGAAACTTGCAAGAAGTATCAGGATGGTGTTATATAGGTGTCACTAGATGTTCCATCAGAAGTATTAATATGCTCCACCTCAATCAAGCAAGCCTCATTTGATTGTAATCTGTACAGGCAATTTGTTAATTAAGTCTCAGAAAGTTTTGACTTCAGTCCCTTACTACTGTAGGTGAATTCAGTTCCTTGCAGTTAAGCTCCTTTCATCACGTTCCCACCAAAAGAATCTATACATATCCCAGCACTGGGAATAGCATGCCAATACATTTCCCCAGTTAACTTTTACAGCTCTGACTAGCTGTACTCATTTTCAGTTGTATTTTCCTTTTTACATCAAAAGGGTATTAAAAGCGCTATATGCTGTGAGTATGCATAACAGCATATTTAACTGTGTTGTTCTTTTTTATGTTAGTTTGATCCTTTTTGTCTTCGTACTAACACTGGCTAATCACATCCTACTAAAAGTGAGTTTTGCATAAAACACTACACCTCCTTGAAAAAGATATAATTACCAACATGTGTGGCTGGAAATAATCTCTTGCCTGCCAAAAAAAAAAAAAATAATGTTGAGAAAACTATATCTTAGGATAACTGTTATTTTGTTACAGTGATCTTTAATTTCTGAAACATAATAACTGAAAACAGTTATTACAGGTGGCTACACTCAAGGAATATGTCTTTGTGAAATACATCACACCAGAAGTCATTTCTTCCATTAGAAAGCTGGTTCTGGTAATTCAGGTTCACCTATATGACCATGCTGTGTATATCAGCTGCCAAAATCTGACCACCATACAAGTGGAACATTAGCTTAACATTTGTCCAGAGAGCTGTCAGCTTTGCTAGTCATGCCATTAACAACTGTATATTTTTCTTTGTCTTCTTCCAGTTGCCTTTCAAGCATTTGTTTCTTTGTGCAGTACCCTGGTGGCTGAGAAAAATGGATGTCCTAGAGTCACAGAAGAGAGGCTGTTACACAGGCAGCTATCTTTTCTTTCTTCTGTTTACTCTATATGCTGTTTCTCCTGTAGCAGAATACCTACAGTTCTGAGTCCCCTCACCCATGCATCTTCTCATGTATCTATCCCCTCGATATATCATGCGTTCTGTTTGGTGGGGGGAGGGTTAATCTTTGTTTCATGCTGCAAGCTGTGAACTTGATTGGAATCTCAATTCTACCGGTTGGACACATCAGTGTCAACTGTTGTATCACACCCTCCCTGGTTCATAGGTAGGTACTAGGCTATCGGCCCAAGGGCCTACGTAAGCAGAGCCAACAAGGTTCCCTGTCTTACGCCACCCAAGAAAGTTATTTTCCTGTACCACTGTTGAGCAGAGACACAGAAGTGATCCCCAGGATGTATTTCCTATTTCCCATCCACTCATCAAGATTTTTCTTGAGTGCTAATGAAGAACTTTGCTTGACATAGATGGGTAGCCTGTTCCAGAGTATGGGAAGTCTCTGGGACAAATATCCCTCCAGCATGTCCTGATTATTGTGTTGACAAGGTTTAGGTCCCTAAAGTGTGTAGCTCAGAGGGATTGGGATTTCTTTAGGTGTAGCATGTCCAACAGCTCTGGGTTTGACATAGCTTTATATGTTAGGCAGAGATCACCTCGGAGTAGGCGATATGCTATGGAGTAAAGCTGGAGTGTTTTGAGGCGGTCAGTGTAGGGCATTTGTTTGAGGACAGTAATCCTCTTTGTGAGGTACTTCTGTGGCCTTTCCAGCTGCTGCAGATGTCTTGTGAGGTACATTCCAAAAGGTGCGTTGTACCCTATAATGGGTCTAATGATTGTCGAGTAGAGGGGACAATGACCTCATTTTTTCTGGTGAGCACTTCCAGCACCAGGATCAGTAATAGATGCTGTTGCAACAGGTAGCATACTCACCTTTGGTACTGAAGGCTATGAGTTCTAGTCCCATAGGTAGATGGATTACTGACACAGCAGTGCAGCATAAGGGGGAGCTGCACTTCTGAATATGTTGTCTTTCCGATGAGACATTAAACTAAGGCTCCAACTGGTTCAGTTGGTGGTAGCTTAAATGGAAGTAAGATATCCAACAGTAACTATTGAAAAGAGTTGGCAAAGTACCCCAATGAACTGCACAGATTTCCCCGACAGTATAAATACCACCTTGGGACTCCATTGAAAAAGAGAGCCTAGTGGGACTAACCTGGTCAACAAAAGGATAAAAACAAAGTCCTCTGGTATTTGGATCGCAGTCAGGGGGCTTCATTTACTCTATACCTCAGAATGGGTGATTTTGTGCCAAGTCTTGTCTCATACACGTCCACACCAGCTCCTCCAGCACCAGGACCAGTAATCAAATCTCTAGTGTCTGCGTCACAGTCAGGGCTTCATTTCTCTGTGCTATAGTGCTGACAGCAGCTAGTAACCTGGAATAAATGTTGATTTATTATTTTATTTATTTATTTGGTAATCATGTAGGTGGACTGGTCCAGAGACCCTTTTCAGCAATGACCCAGGCTCAGAGGCAGTAAGTAATGCAATAAATTTAAGTTCTGCAATTCAAATGTGATAGAGCTATTAGAAATGTTATACAGTTATTACTCATTTCTAATAAAGTTTTAGGTTGCAAAACAGTTTGACTGCATGAGGTCTAAAATTGAATTTCCTTGGAAATAATGCATGGAAGTGAGTAAAAAATAAATATTACAGAGAGAGGCCTAGAGACTAAAGAGATAACACAGGAGTAAAAAGCGTTAAATGTCTAAGGAAAATTCTTGACAGACTAGAAGCCTTTTTAGAATTTTAAACCTTTTAAAAACCGTATCCCTTATCCTTAAACCATTTATAAGCAACTTCCTTGAAGAGGTGCTTAAAAAGGTGGTACTTAAACTTGGTAAAAGTTCATTCTAAAACTGGCAATGACCACACATGCTGATTTCATAAAACTTACTGAGAAACTGCAGGTTTTCAGATGATCTATGACTGTATCAAAACAATTCTTTTTAAAGAAAAAGTATTCCTTAAGCTTTTAGCTTATTGAAAGCAAGTCTGCCTCAATAGCATGTTGATAGTTGTTGCAAGTCAGCAATCTTGCTTTTTGACAGAAAAGTTTAAAATTCTTATTTATCTGATGCTGCTCCTTCCATGTACACATATCTGGTTTGTGCATCCTGCCACCAGAGACTTAATAATAGGTTCCTTTTAAAAAACAGACTTTGGCAAGCCTTGTATAGATACACTGAAAACTTATAACAAATGTCGTATGACCAACATTTTTTAAAACTTTGGCTCCAGTCCGGGGGAAATAATTTAAATATTTAGAGCCACAGAATGTTTATCTTTCTTTTATCCATGATTTAGTGTACTTTGCAAAGGCGCTGACTGCCAGGTGCTGATGAGCACAAAGGCTGTTTATATTTTGCAATGCCAGCACACCAGATTGTATGGTAAGCAAGTCACTGTGCCTGGAACTCGACCAAGAAAACATTGATGAATAGGTATTTGAAACTGCTTTTAGAAAAATCAAAAAGGCTGTCACTGATCACCTAACTGCAGTATTTATTAAGTTTAGTGTGCTGCCTTTTGAAGTTTTACCCTCTGAAAACTAACATGATGAAAGATTTGAGTCTTCATTATGAACAATAAGACAGCTGTTATGCTGGGTATAACATGATTCCACCAGAGTTAATATATTTACAACACTGAAAGCATTCTTATATTATATTGTATATTTTATATTTCTTATTTTCTGCACATTTACAAAGCTGTGTTGTGAAAAAAAACACCATATGACTTAATATAGCTGTGATATTTACTTTTATGACATTTGTGATGTTTACTACTTTGCTTTAAGAAAAATGCAAATCAAGTTGATTCCAGATACTTCAGCAAAAACATTGATAGGGTAGAAGAAATAGAAAAGAAAGTTTTTGTTTCTGCATTTGCCATTCCCTGTACTATTCCTGTGATGCTTCTAGCAAACCAGTCATTAAATTGATTCAGCAATTTCAGGTGAAATATAAGCTTCTGAAATATTTAGTTTGGTGTAAAGCCATGAAAACTGTGAGTACCAAGGATATTGGTTTCTTGAAACTCTCTCACTGGAATCCAACTACAAAAATGGATCAAATGCATACAAAACATACAAATTAAAGAGCATTATTAATGTGGTCATATTTCATTTTCCTCTGTCATGGAAGCGAGTGTTCAGAAACTGGTTTAAGGCAAAATATCAAAGCATATCATTGGGATATGCAGTAATTTATTTGTGTTGTTAGATCAGACATCAGGGTGCTTTCGTCTAGTATTAAGTCCAGCCCCAGTACAATACATAAGACTTGCCCTTTACTTATTTTTATTTTACCAGTTGCACTTTTGATTAAGTGGAAGGCGGAATAAAAAACATGCTCCAGGAAAATGGGCATAACGTAAGCAGTGCTGTTAAAATAATGCATAAATGTAGACTGTTCTTTGAGTTATATGTTCTAGCTGGAAGGTATATATGCCCTTTCAAAATGGTGCTCATTTTAACTACCAAGTTAATATATTTTATGTCTGAACCAAGATTTGTGTAACTGAGCTTGTATGCTTTTTTCCCTAAGGTATTAGGCTAAGCATCATTTTCCCAGCAGTACTAGATGATTTTATGAACTTACACAGAGTTTATTATTTGCTAATCATATCTACTGTGTTTCTGTCTCTAACCCAAAGCTTCTGATAAGTTATACTTTCCTACACTCTTCTAGCCCGCTCTCTCTTCTAGTTCTTATTTTTTTTTCTTTCTGTCCTATTTTTACAGTATATATTACAAAAGCAGTGTTTGTGTTCTGCTATACATATATGAATCCGTATCATAACACTGAAACCTATAAGATCGAACCCATTTCACTGAAAACTTATAACGCTGAAAACTGATAACACTGAAAACTGATAACACAAAGTGCAGAACTGTATAGAATCATGT